>NW_021315878.1:0-1273 GCF_002162155.2 Triticum dicoccoides | reverse complement strand
GCTAAGCATATTGAGTCATTTTGGAGCTAAAAAATGCTAAGTATAGGTCATTTTAGAGCTATCCTAGGTTAAATAGGTCATTTTGGAGCTAGGTAAGGTTATTATGTCATTTTGGAGCTAGCTAAGCATATGATGTCATTTAGGAGCTAAAATATGTCATTTCTTAAGAATATTATGTCATTTTAGAGCTAGTTAAGCATATTAAGTCATTTTGGAGGAAAAGATGCTAAGTATAGGTCATTTTAGAGCTATCCTAGGTTAAATAGGTCATTTTGAAGCTAGCTAAACATATTAAGTCATTTTGGAGGAAAAAGATGCTAAGTATAGGTCATTTTAGAGCTATCCTAGGTTAAATAGGTCATTTTGAAGCTAGCTAAGCATATTAAGTAATTTCGGAGGAAAAAATGCTAAGTATAGGTCATTTTAGAGCTATCCTAGGTTAAATAGGTCAGTTTGGAGCTAATTAAGCTTATTATGTAATTTTTGAGCTAGCTAAGCATATTGAGTCATTTTGGAGGAAAAAAATGCTAAGTATAGGTCATTTTAGAGCTAGCCTAGGTTAAATAGGTCATTTTGAAGCTAGCTAAGCATATGAAGTCATTTAGGACCTAAAATATGTCATTTCTTAAGCATATTATATCATTTTAGAGCTAGCTAAGCATATTAAGTCATTTTGGAGGAAAAGATGCTAAGTATAAGTCATTTTAAAGCTATCCTAGGTTAAATATGTCATTTTAGAGCTAAGTAAGGTTATTATGTCATGTTGGAGCTAGTTAAGCATGTGAAGTCATTTAGGAGCTAAACTGTGTCATTTCTTAAGCATATTATGTCATTTTAGAGCTAGTTAAGCATATTAAGTCATTTTGGAGGAAAAGATGCTAGGTATAGGTCATTTTAGAGCTATCCTAGGTTAAATAGGTCATTTTGAAGCTAGCTAAGCATATTAAGTCATTTTGGAGGAAAAAATGCTAAGTATAGGTCATTTTAGACCTATCCTATGTTAAATAGGTCATTTTGGAGCTAATTAAGCTTATTATGTAACTTTTGAGCTAGCTAAGCATATTGAGTCATTTTGGAGGCAACAATGCTAAGTATAGGTCATTTTAGAGCTATCCTAGGTTAAATAGGTCATTTTAGAGCTAAGTAAGGTTATTATGTCATTTTGGAGCTAGCTAAGCATGTGAAGTCATTTAGGAGCTAAACTATGTCATTTCTTAAGCATATTATGTCATTTTAGAGCTAGTTAAGCAGATTAAGTAATTTTGGAGGAAAA
>NW_021315877.1:0-992 GCF_002162155.2 Triticum dicoccoides | reverse complement strand
GCAAAACATGATCAACACCAGAACTCTATGGGTGTTCGATTCATCACAATGTAACTAGATTAGTGACTCTAGTGCAAGTGGGAGACTGTTGGAAATATGCCCTAGAGGCAATAATAAAAGTGTTATTATTATATTTCTTTGTTCATGATAATAGTCTTTTATTCATGCTATAACTGTATTATCCGGAAATCGTAATACACGTGTGAATACATAGACCACAATATGTCCCTAGTAAGCCTCTAGTTGACTAGCTCGTTGTGATCAACAGATAGTCATGGTTTCCTGGCTATGGACATTGGATGTCGTTGATAACGGGATCACATCATTAGGAGAATGATGTGATGGACAAGACCCAATCCTAAGCATAGCACAAAGATCGTGTAGTTCGTTTGCTAGAGCTTTTCCAATGTCAAGTATCTCTTCCTTCGACCATGAGATCGTGTAACTCCTGGATACCGTAGGAATGCTTTGGGTGTATCAAACGTCACAACATAACTGGGTGACTATAAAGGTGCACTACATGTATCTCCGAAATTGTCTATTGGGTTGACACGGATCGAGACTGGGATTTGTCACTCCGTATGACGGAGAGGTATCTCTGGGCCCACTCGGTAATGCATCATCATAATGAGCTCAAGGTGACCAAGGTGTTGGCCACGGGATCATGCATTACGGTACGAGTAAAGTGACTTGCCAGTAACGAGACTGAACAAGGTATTGGGATACCGACGATCGAGTCTCGGGCAAGTAACGTACCGATTGACAAAGGGAATTGTATACGGGGTTTGATCGAATCCTCGACATCGTGGTTCATCCGATGACTTCATCGAGGAGCATGTGGGAGCCAACATGGGTATCCAGATCCCGCTGTTGGTTATTGACCGGAGAGTCTCGGTCATGTCTGCATGTCTCCCGAACCCGTAGGGTCTACACACTTAAGGTTCGGTGACGCTAGGGTTATCAGGAAGACAAGTATGTGATTACCGAATGTT
>NW_021315876.1:21014-22006 GCF_002162155.2 Triticum dicoccoides | reverse complement strand
GAAAAATTATAAACTTTTTGATAGTGCCATTAGTTTTCGAATTTGAATAGTTAAAATTTGAATTCTTTGAAATTTGTGTGAATCACAAGTTTGTGATTAACTTTACTAAAAAAATGAGCATAGATGCGCTTATAGAGAAAATTCAACCTAAATTCATAGTAAATTTCTATGAATTTCAAAGAAATTCACTCTGAATTTAGGTCAAATTTCCTGTATAAGGGCATCTATTTTCACTTTGAGAGGAGCTCAACAAGGCAAAGAGGGAAAGGCTTATAAACCGGTGTGAGCGCCCTTCGGTTAGCGAGGTGGGACTAAACTTTGACCGCAACGAGGACCAACCCTTCAGTCCCGATTTGTGGCACAAACCGGGACTAATGATCATGAGCCAGGGGTGAGGCGCATTGGTCCCGGTTGGTGCCACGAACCGGAACCAATGCCCCCTTTAGTCCCGGTTGGTGGTACCAATCGGGACCAAAGGCCTTGTGCTGCCCCGCGTCAAAAGTTTAGTACCACCTCGTTAGCTGAGAGAGCTCGAGAGTGGTTTATAAGCACAGCTGCGCCCACCCTCTCGAGCTCCTCTCAATTGTAGGCTTTCGGGCCTAACCATACGATGTGTGCCTATGGGCGTACTGGGCCACCTACGGACCTAAATCCAGGCCCATGGTAGGGTTTCTAGTCGTATTCAGGCCGTGGGGGCCCAGTAGGTGGCACTTTTTTTGTTTTCTTTGTTGCTTTATTTATTTTATTTTGTTTCTACTTACAACAAAATACTTATTGTTTCTATTTTTATTTATTTTATTAAAGTTTATTTTTAATTATTTTTCTTTTAGGTCACAAAAATTATAAACTTTCTGTTAGTGCCATTAGTTTTCAAATTTGTTTTTTTGTTTTCTTTGTTGCTTTATTTTTTTTATTTTTTTTTACTTACAACAAAATACTTATTGTCGCTATATTTATTTATTTTATTAAAGTTTATTTTTAATTATTTTTCT
>NW_021315876.1:14590-18653 GCF_002162155.2 Triticum dicoccoides | reverse complement strand
CACCCTCTCGAGCTCCTCTCAATTGTAGGCTTTCGGGCCTAACCATACGCTGTGTGCCTATGGGCCTACTGGGCCACCTACGGACCTAAATCCAGGCCCATGGTAGGGTTTCTAGTCGTATTCAGGCCGTGGGGGCCCAGTAGGTGGCACTTTTTTTGTTTTCTTTGTTGCTTTATTTATTTTATTTTGTTTCTACTTACAACAAAATACTTATTCTTGCTATTTTTAGTTATTTTATTCAAGTTTATTTTTAATTATTTTTGCTTTTAGGTCCGAAAAATTATAAACTTAGTGTTAGTGCCATTAGTTTTCAAATTTGAATAGTTAAAATTTGAGTTCTTTGAAATTTGTGTGAATCACAAGTTTGTGATAGACTTTACTATAAAATTATTTTTTCCAATTTTTGTTTTGTTTTTTGCATTATTTATTTTCTTTCATTCTTTGCTTTATTTTTTAATTCTTTTTTTCTTTTAGGTCAGAAAAATTGTAAAGTTTCTGTTAGTGCCATTAGTTTTAGAAAAATTATAAACTTTTTGATAGTGCCATTAGTTTTCGAATTTGAATAGTTAAAATTTGAATTCTTTGAAATTTGTGTGAATCACAAGTTTGTGATTAACTTTACTAAAAAATGAGCATAGATGCGCTTATAGAGAAAATTCAACCTAAATTCATAGTAAATTTCTATGAATTTCAAAGAAATTCACTCTGAATTTAGGTCAAATTTCCTGTATAAGGGCATCTATTTTCACTTTGAGAGGAGCTCAACAAGGCAAAGAGGGAAAGGCTTATAAACCGGCGTGAGCGCCCTTCGGTTGGCGAGGTGGGACTAAACTTTGACCGCAACGAGGACCAACCCTTTAGTCCCGATTTGTGGCACAAACCGGGACTAATGATCATGAGCCAGGGGTGAGGCGCATTGGTCCCGGTTGGTGCCACGAACCGGAACCAATGCCCCCTTTAGTCCCGGTTGGTGGTACCAATCGGGACCAAAGGCCTTGTGCTGCCCCGCGTCAAAAGTTTAGTACCACCTCGTTAGCTGAGAGAGCTCGAGAGTGGTTTATAAGCACAGCTGCGCCCACCCTCTCGAGCTCCTCTCAATTGTAGGCTTTCGGGCCTAACCATACGCTGTGTGCCTATGGGCCTACTGGGCCACCTACGGACCTGAATCCTGGCCCATGGTAGGGTTTCAGGTCGTATTCAGGCCGTGGGGGCCCAGTAGGTGGCACTTTTTTTGTTTTCTTTGTTGCTTTATTTATTTTATTTTGTTTCTACTTACAACAAAATACTTATTGTTTCTATTTTTATTCATTTTATTAAAGTTTATTTTTAATTATTTTTCTTTTAGGTCACAAAAATTATAAACTTTCTGTTAGTGCCATTAGTTTTCAAATTTGTTTTTTTGTTTTCTTTGTTGCTTTATTTATTTTATTTTTTTCTACTTATAACAAAATACTTATTGTTGCTATATTTATTTATTTTATTAAAGTTTATTTTTAATTATTTTTCTTTTAGGTCACAAAAATTATAAACTTTATGTTAGTGCCATTAGTTTTCAAATTTGTTTTTTTGTTTTCTTTGTTGCTTTATTTTTTTTATTTTTTTCTACTTACAACAAAATACTTATTCTTTCTATTTTTAGTTATTTTATTCAAGTTTATTTTTAATTCTTTTTGCTTTTAGGTTCAAAAAATTATAAACTTACTGTTAGTGCCATTAGTTTTCAAATTTGAATAGTTAAAATTTGAGTTCTTTGAAATTTGTGTGAATCACAAGTTTGTGATAGACTTTACTAAAAAATTATTTTTTTCCAATTTTTGTTTTGTTTTTTGCATTATTTATTTTCTTTCATTCTTTGCTTTATTTTTTAATTCTTTTTTTCTTTTAGGTCAGAAAAATTGTAAACTTTCTGTTAGTGCCATTAGTTTTAGAAAAAATATCAACTTTTTGATAGTGCCATTAAGTTTCGAATTTGAATAGTTAAAATTTGAATTCTTTGAAATTTGTGTGAATCACAAGTTTGTGATTAACTTTACTAAAAAATGAGCATAGATGCGCTTATAGAGAAAATTCAACCTAAATTCAAAGTAAATTTCTATGAATTTCAGAGAAATTCACTCTGAATTTAGGTCAAATTTCCTGTATAAGGGCATCTATTTTCACTTTGAGAGGAGCTCAACAAGGCAAAGAGGGAAAGGCTTATAAACCGGTGTGGGCGCCCTTCGGTTGGAGAGGTGGGACTAAACTTTGACCGCAACGAGGACCAACCCTTTAGTCCCGATTTGTGGCACAAACCGGGACTAATGATCATGGGCCAGGGGTGAGGCGCATTGGTCCCGGTTGGTGCCACGAACCGGAACCAATGCCCCCTTTAGTCCCGGTTGGTGGTACCAATCGGGACCAAAGGCCTTGTGCTGCCCCGCGTCAAAAGTTTAGTACCACCTCGCTACCTGAGAGAGCTCGAGAGTGGTTTATAAGCACTGCTGCACGCACCCTCTCGAGCTCCTCTCAATTGTAGGCTTTCGGGGCTAACCATACGCTGTGTGCCTATGGGCCTACTGGGCCACCTACGGACCTAAATCCAGGCCCATGGTAGGGTTTCTAGTCGTATTCAGGCCGTGGGGGCCCAGTAGGTGGCACTTTTTTTGTTTTCTTTGTTGCTTTATTTATTTTATTTTGTTTCTAATTACAACAAAATACTTATTGTTTTATTTTTATTTATTTTATTCAAGTTTATTTTTAATTATTTTTGCTTTTAGGTCCGAAAAATTATAAACTTAGTGTTAGTGCCATTAGTTTTCAAATTTGAATAGTTAAAATTTGAGTTCTTTGAAATTTGTGTGAATCACAAGTTTGTGATAGACTTTACTATAAATTTTTTTTTCCAATTTTTGTTTTGTTTTTTGCATTATTTATTTTCTTTCATTCTTTGCTTTATTTTTTAATTCTTTTTTTCTTTTAGGTCAGAAAAATTGTAAAGTTTCTGTTAGTGCCATTAGTTTTAGAAAAATTATCAACTTTTTGATAGTGCCATTAGTTTTCGAATTTGAATAGTTAAAATTTGAATTCTTTGAAATTTGTGTGAATCACAAGTTTGTGATTAACTTTACTAAAAAAATGAGCATAGATGCGCTTATAGAGAAAATTCAACCTAAATTCATAGTAAATTTCTATGAATTTCAAAGAAATTCACTCTGAATTTAGGTCAAATTTCCTGTATAAGGGCATCTATTTTCACTTGGAGAGGAGCTCAACAAGGCAAAGAGGGAAAGGCTTATAAACCGGTGTGAGCGCCCTTCGGTTGGCGAGGTGGGACTAAACTTTGACCGCAACAAGGACCAACCCTTTAGTCCCGATTTGTGGCACAAACCGGGACTAATGATCATGAACCAGGGGTGAGGCGCATTGGTCCCGGTTGGTGCCACGAACCGGAACCAATGCCCCCTTTAGTCCCGGTTGGTGGTACCAATCGGGACCAAAGGCCTTGTGCTGCCCCGCGTCAAAAGTTTAGTACCACCTCGTTAGCTGAGAGAGCTCGAGAGTGGTCTATAAGCACAGCTGCGCCCACCCTCTCGAGCTCCTCTCAATTGTAGGCTTTCGGGCCTAACCATACGCTGTGTGCCTATGGGCCTACTGGGCCACCTACGGACCTGAATCCTGGCCCATGGGAGGGTTTCAGGTCGTATTCAGGCCGTGGGGGCCCAGTAGGTGGCACTTTTTTTGTTTTCTTTGTTTCTTTATTTATTTTATTTTGTTTCTACTTACAACAAAATACTTATTGTTTCTATTTTTATTCATTTTATTAAAGTTTATTTTTAATTATTTTTCTTTTAGGTCACAAAAATTATAAACTTTCTGTTAATGCCATTAGTTTTCAAATTTGTTTTTTTGTTTTCTTTGTTGCTTTATTTATTTTATTTTTTTCTACTTACAACAAAATACTTATTGTTGCTATATTTATTTATTTTATTAAAGTTTATTTTTAATTATTTTTCTTTTAGGTCACAAAAATTATAAACTTTATGTTAGTGCCATTAGTTTTCAAATTTGTTTTTTTGTTTTCTTT
>NW_021315876.1:9008-12177 GCF_002162155.2 Triticum dicoccoides | reverse complement strand
TTTCGAATTTGAATAGTTAAAATTTGAATTCTTTGAAATTTGTGTGAATCACAAGTTTGTGATTAACTTTACTAAAAAATGAGCATAGATGCGCTTATAGAGAAAATTCAACCTAAATTCAAAGTAAATTTCTATGAATTTCAGAGAAATTCACTCTGAATTTAGGTCAAATTTCCTGTATAAGGGCATCTATTTTCACTTTGAGAGGAGCTCAACAAGGCAAAGAGGGAAAGGCTTATAAACCGGTGTGGGCGCCCTTCGGTTGGAGAGGTGGGACTAAACTTTGACCGCAACGAGGACCAACCCTATAGTCCCGATTTGTGGCACAAACCGGGACTAATGATCATGGGCCAGGGGTGAGGCGCATTGGTCCCGGTTGGTGCCACGAACCGGAACCAATGCCCCCTTTAGTCCCGGTTGGTGGTACCAATCGGGACCAAAGGCCTTGTGCTGCCCCGCGTCAAAAGTTTAGTACCACCTCGCTAGCTGAGAGAGCTCGAGAGTGGTTTATAAGCACTGCTGCGCGCACCCTCTCGAGCTCCTCTCAATTGTAGGCTTTCGGGCCTAACCATACGCTGTGTGCCTATGGGCCTACTGGGCCACCTACGGACCTAAATCCAGGCCCATGGTAGGGTTTCTAGTCGTATTCAGGCCGTGGGGGCCCAGTAGGTGGCACTTTTTTTGTTTTCTTTGTTGCTTTATTTATTTTATTTTGTTTCTACTTATAACAAAATACTTATTGTTTCTATTTTTATATATTTTATTAAAGTTTATTTTTAATTAATTTTCTTTTAGGTCACAAAAATTATAAACTTTCTGTTAGTGCCATTAGTTTTCAAATTTGTTTTTTTGTTTTCTTTGTTGCTTTATTTATTTTATTTTTTTCTACTTACAACAAAATACTTATTGTTGCTATATTTATTTATTTTATTAAAGTTTATTTTTAATTATTTTTCTTTTAGGTCACAAAAATTATAAACTTTATGTTAGTGCCATTAGTTTTCAAATTTGTTTTTTTGTTTTCTTTGTTGCTTTATTTTTTTTATTTTTTTCTACTTACAACAAAATACTTATTGTTGCTATTTTTAGTTATTTTATTCAAGTTTTTTTTAATTCTTTTTGCTTTTTGGTCCGAAAAATTATAAACTTACTGTTAGTGCCATTAGTTTTCAAATTTGAATAGTTAAAATTTGAGTTCTTTGAAATTTGTGTGAATCACAAGTTTGTGATTAACTTTACTATAAAATTATATTTTTCCAATTTTTGTTTCGTTTTTCGCATTATTTATTTTCTTTCATTCTTTGCTTTATTTTTTAATTCTTTTTTCTTTTAGGTCAGAAAAATTGTAAAGTTTCTGTTAGTGCCATTAGTTTTAGAAAAATTATAAACTTTTTGATAGTGCCATTAGTTTTCGAATTTGAATAGTTAAAATTTGAATTCTTTGAAATTTGTGTTTATCACAAGTTTGTGATTAACTTTACTAAAAAAATGAGCATAGATGCGCTTATAGAGAAAATTCAACCTAAATTCATAGTAAATTTCTATGAATTTCAAAGAAATTCACTCTGAATTTAGGTCAAATTTCCTGTATAAGGGCATCTATTTTCACTTTGAGAGGAGCTCAACAAGGCAAAGAGGGAAAGGCTTATAAACCGGTGTGAGCGCCCTTCGGTTGGCGAGGTGGGACTAAACTTTGACCCTAACGAGGACCAACCCTTTAGTCCCGATTTGTGGCACAAACCGGGACTAATGATCATGGGCCAGGGGTGAGGCGCATTGGTCCCAGTTGGTGCCACGAACCGGAACCAATGCCCCTTATAGTCCCGGTTGCTGGTACCAATCGGGACCAAAGGCCTTGTGCTGCCCCGCGTCAAAAGTTTAGTACCACCTCGCTAGCTGAGAGAGCTCGAGAGTGGTTTATAAGCACTGTTGCGCCCACCCTCCCGAGCTCCTCTCAATTGTAGGCTTTCGGGCGTAACCATATGTTGTGTGCCTATGGGCCTACTGGGCCACCTACGGACCTGAATCCTGGCCCATGGTAGGGTTTCTAGTCGTATTCAGGCTGTGGGGGCCTAGTAGGTGGCACTTTTTTTGTTTTCTTTGTTGCTTTATTTATTTTATTTTGTTTCTACTTACAACAAAATACTTATTGTTTCTATTTTTATTTATTTTATTAAAGTTTATTTTTAATTATTTTTCTTTTAGGTCACAAAAATTATAAACTTTCTGTTAGTGCCATTAGTTTTCAAATTTGTTTTTTTGTTTTCTTTGTTGCTTTATTTATTTTATTTTTTTCACTTACAACAAAATACTTATTGTTGCTATATTTATTTATTTTATTAAATTTATTTTTAATTATTTTTCTTTTAGGTCACAAAAATTATAAACTTTATGTTAGTGCCATTAGTTTTCAAATTTGTTTTTTTGTTTTCTTTGTTGCTTTATTTACTTTATTTTTTTCTACTTACAACAAAATACTTATTGTTTCTATTTTTATTTATTTTATTCAAGTTTATTTTTAATTATTTTTGCTTTTGGGTCTGAAAAATAATAAACTTACTGTTAGTGCCATTAGTTTTCAAATTTGAATAGTTAAAATTTGAGTTCTTTAAAATTTGTGTGAATCACAAGTTTGTGATTAACTTTACTATAAAATTATTTTTTTCCAATTTTTGTTTTGTTTTTTGCATTATTTATTTTCTTTCATTCTTTGCTTTATTTTTAATTCCTTTTTTCTTTTAGGTCAGAAAAATTGTAAACTTTCTGTTAGTGCCATTAGTTTTAGAAAAATTATAAACTTTTTGATAGTGCCATTAGTTTTCAAATTTGAATAGTTAAAATTTGAATTCTTTGAAATTTGTGTGAATCACAAGTTTGTGATTAACTTTACTAAAAAATGAGCATAGATGCGCTTATAGAGAAAATTCAACCTAAATTCATAGTAAATTTCTATGAATTTCAAAGAAATTCACTCTGAATTTAGGTCAAATTTCCTGTATAAGGGCATCTATTTTCACTTTTAGAGGAGCTCAACAAGGCAAAGAGGGAAAGGCTTATAAACCGGTGTGAGCGCCCTTCGGTTGGCGAGGTGGGACTAAACTTTGACCGCAACGAGGACCAACCCTTTAGTCCCGATTTGTGGCACAAACCGGGACTAATGATCATGGGC
>NW_021315876.1:0-1193 GCF_002162155.2 Triticum dicoccoides | reverse complement strand
GTTTTTCGCATTATTTATTTTCTTTCATTCTTTGCTTTATTTTTTTATTCTTTTTTCTTTTAGGTCAGAAAAATTGTAAAGTTTCTGTTAGTGCCATTAGTTTTAGAAAAATTATAAACTTTTTGATAGTGCCATTAGTTTTCGAATTTGAATAGTTAAAATTTGAATTCTTTGAAATTTGTGTGAATCACAAGTTTGTGATTAACTTTACTAAAAAAATGAGCATAGATGCGCTTATAGAGAAAATTCAACCTAAATTCATAGTAAATTTCTATGAATTTCAAAGAAATTCACTCTGAATTTAGGTCAAATTTCCTGTATAAGGGCATCTATTTTCACTTTGAGAGGAGCTCAACAAGGCAAAGAGGGAAAGGCTTATAAACCGGTGTGAGCGCCCTTCGGTTGGCGAGGTGGGACTAAACTTTGACCGCAACGAGGACCAACCCTTTAGTCCCGATTTGTGGCACAAACCGGGACTAATGATCATGGGCTACGGGTGAGGCGCATTGGTCCCGGTTGGTGCCACGTACCGGAACCAATGCCCCCTTTAGTCCCGGTTGGTGGTACCAATCGGGACCAAAGGCCTTGTGCTGCCCCGCGTCAAAAGTTTAGTCCCACCTCGTTAGCTGAGAGAGCTCGAGAGTGGTTTATAAGCACTGCTGCGCCCACCCTCTCGAGCTCCTCTCAATTGTAGGCTTTCGGGCCTAACCGTACGCTGTGTGCCTATGGGCCTACTGGGCCACCTACGGACCTGAATCCTGGCCCATGGTAGGGTTTCTAGTCGTATTCAGGCCGTGGGGGCCCAGTAGGTGGCACTTTTTATGTTTTCTTTGTTGCTTTATTTATTTTATTTTGTTTCTACTTACAACAAAATACTTCTTGTTTCTATTTTTATTTATTTTATTAAAGTTTATTTTTAATTATTTTTCTTTTAGGTCACAAAAATTATAAACTTTCTGTTAGTGCCATTAGTTTTCAAATTTGTTTTTTTGTTTTCTTTGTTGCTTTATTTATTTTATTTTTTTCTACTTACAACAAAATACTTATTGTTGCTATATTTATTTATTTTATTAAAGTTTATTTTTAATTATTTTTCTTTTAGGTCACAAAAATTATAAACTTTATGTTAGTGCCATTAGTTTTCAAATTTGTTTTTTTGTTTTCTTTATTGCTTTATTTTTTTTATTTTTTTC
>NW_021315875.1:0-1296 GCF_002162155.2 Triticum dicoccoides | reverse complement strand
GGTGCAAAAGGTGCACTTCCCAAGGTTACCAAACAAACGTGCATCACATAGAGCAATAAAAACAGCACGTAAATGTTCCAAATGTTCTTCCAAAGATCTGCTATAAATCAGTATATCATCAAAATAGACTACCACAAATCGTCCAATGAAAGCACGTAAAACTTCGTTCATTAGTCTCATGAAAGTACTAGGCGCATTAGTTAACCCAAAAGGCATGACTAACCACTCATATAATCCAAACTTAGTTTTAAATGCTGTTTTCCATTCATCTCCCAATTTCATACGAATTTGATGGTATCCACTACGCAAATCAACTTTGGAGAATATTGTAGAGCCACTCAATTCATCAAGCATATCATCTAGCCTAGGAATAGGATGACGATAATGAATAGTAATATTATTAATGCCTCTACAATCAACACACATACGTGATGTACCATCCTTTTTCGGCACTAGAATAATAAGAACAGCACAAGGACTAAGGGATTCGCGTATATAACCTTTGTCGAGAAGCTCTTGTACTTGACGCATAATCTCCTTCGTCTCCTCTGGATTGGTACGGTATGGTGCACGGTTTGGCAGTGAAGCACCGGGAATTAAGTCAATCTGATGCTCAATCCCTCGAATAGGCGGTAATCCCGGTGGCACGTGTTGTGGAAAGACGTCAGCGAACTCCTGCAAAATGTTAGTCACAGCAGGAGGCAAAGAGGAAGGCACGTCCTCGAATGAAAATAATGCCTCTTTGCACACAAAAGCATAGCAAACAGATTTGCTAAAATCTAGCTCATCAATATCAGATTTGGTGGCAAATAAACATGCACTTTTCAATTTAATTTCAGAAGCAACACTAGATGGTTTATTATTAGGCTTCATTTGTTGCTCAAATTCTTTTGCCACAATCTGATTTTCGCTCTTATTCGTCTCCTGTTTTGCTTTATTAGCTCTATTAATATCATCTTTCAAAATGGAATCAGGAGTCATAGGAAGCAAAGTAATATTTTTATCCTTATGAACAAGAGTATAGTGATTGTTTCTACCATGGTGTACAGAATTTTTATCAAATTGCCATGGTCTACCAAGTAATAAGGAACATGCTTGCATAGGTACCACATCACAATCAACATAATCAGCATATGTAGAGATACTAAAATGCACACGAACAGTACGTGTTACCTTAACCTTGCCGCTGTTGTTGAACCATTGGATGTAGTAAGGATGTGGATGTGGTCTTGTGATGAGAGAAAGCTTCTCCACCATCTCCATGCTAGCCAAGTTGTTGCAGCTCCCTCCGTCTAT
>NW_021315874.1:6334-8727 GCF_002162155.2 Triticum dicoccoides | reverse complement strand
TTTAACCCAAGATGCACATCTTGTGGCTTCAACTACCACTCTATTTTCTTTCACGAAACGACCTGGATGCTGGATGTCCCACGTGTCAGCAAAAGGAAGAAGAGCCCGACCAAATTTTTGGTTGTGCTCTCGGATTAGACTAGTTGTGCTAATTTAAAAATTTTATTGTGTACTCCCTCCGTTCGAAAATACTTGACTTCCATTTGTCCAAAAATGGATGTGCCTATATACTAAAACATGTCTAGACACACATATATTTTGACAAATAGAAGGCATGTATTGTGCAACGAGGGAGTAGAATGGATGCATGTTTTTGTATTGGGAAGAAGAGTACATCCATATATTGATAGAGCGCAATTTAGTAGATGTTCTATCACTTTTAGCTAGCACAGAGGCTATAGATGAGATTAGTGCACTTGTTGATACTCCTACTTGGTATGCACATTGCTACTTAAGCGCAGAGAAAAACGGACCGGAGGGAGTACTAGAATAGAGGCTAGACATGAGACTAGATGCGAGGAAGCAACGTCTACTTCTGTACACTCGAAGAAGAAAGAAGCACACAAGATCCAGCCTCCGCAGATCAACAATGAATGCATCGATAAGGCACTAATCCAACTTATAGGAGTAGTAAAATGTATTCTTGTTGTTCTTGTTTTCTTTGGTCTTGCTTTTCTAGTCAAAATTATCGTTGGAGTTCATGCAAAACAGAGGTCCGTTTGGGGTCGTGCGTTGCAGTTGGCCTTGCAAGTGGGACCGCAGTTAAGGAAACCGACTATCGGCAAACCCTACCTCGCCTGCCGTGTGATGGCTGAGTTAGAGAAATGATGAGGTTGAAGAGATTGCTCTAGCACGGACTCCAAGAAATATGGTGTTAGATGGAAGTCGTGCTGGTGGCGTGTGTCGTACTCCTGGACGTGAATGCTTGTTCTGGCCCATGCCACCCTACTACTCCTACTACTTACTAGTACGTAGTATATAGTACTACTAGTATCGAGGATTCGAGGTGCTGGTTACGTAGTACAGTATGGATACAGTAAAAACACCCGCACGACGTGCGAAGCATGTGAAGCTAGTACAAATAGTGTACTACTACTATTGTTGATTGGCCTCATTTGATAACCTGTTGCAATGCACGTACAATTATGTATTCGGAAAATATATTTTTGCCTCGTCGCACCACTCACTCACAGAAGCAACTCGAAAGCCATTCATAAATTTAGTAAGTTTATCATAGGCATATCATTTTATTACATGCAACAGGTCATCAACCCACATCGACAACGAGGATACATTATAAATACTAAAGTTTTCACCACACAACAAATAACAAGGAATGAAATAAACTTCAACTCAACCATTCCTCGGCGTTGGAAACGCTTGCTTTGAACCACAAGTGATTCTCTGGGACGGGCCATCCATTGTTGATCTGGAGACCAACGCAGGACTGGTCATCCAGGCTGAAGCGGCCTACTATATCAGTACCAGGGTAGGGAACCACCCAAATGTCCGAGGTATAGACACAGTTGCTCCTCATAAATGGTAGTAATGTTGTGTCAACAGCAGTTGGATCGCCTTTCACCATCATTGGATAGTTTTGTCCAAGGAAGAGTGAGTTTTCTCCAAGACTATCAATTCTGTACCAGGGAGAAGGAGTTGGCGCTAGTACACTAGTATCCATCCTGAATACCATGCAACGGGTGTTGGAATAGGTCCGGAGAGTGCGACCATGGGAGACTACACCTGCTTCCTTAGCAGTAACATCATCAGTGGGCTGTATACACACGAGAAGAGGTGATCCATCGGAATTAGTTGCCAGGCGCCAAATAGTATATGGGCGCTGCTCTTCCTCATGCTCGTGATCATCACCATCATCATCTCCCCCTTGGTTATAAAAATCTTCAAGTATAGGTGGTGGAATGTTCACAGGACCTTGGAAACACAAGAATAAGGTTAATTAGTAAAGGGAAACTTGCTAACCCGCATGCATGTGGATGAAACAATTATAATTACGGTGGAAGAAAAACGTACTGAAACAACGAGGATGCCATGAAAAATCAGTGCCACGAGTGTTGGCAGCAAACACAAGGCCCTCGTATTCAATTGCATCACAGTACTCATCCGTGTACAGAAACTGATTTTTGAGCAATATCCATCCAGTCAAACCACTGACGACGGCAACAAGCTTGTCGAAGATAGCAACAACTTCATAGTTGTTGTAATTCCAAGAGCGGTTGGGGACTCGAGAAATTGCTATCTTCCGTAGAATACAGTCACCATGATTGTATTTGAACGTGCGTACAATACCGGTGTGCTCAACCTTTGGGCAGTCTGCTGAGATTTTTGGAAGTGGAACCCGGTCACGAGTGTACACATTCACAAGTTCCCACTCG
>NW_021315874.1:0-5136 GCF_002162155.2 Triticum dicoccoides | reverse complement strand
GGACCACATGTCAGCGAAACATGGTGTGTAATTTCTCGTGCAAAATGCGATCTGGCCGCGTTGGCACGAGGTGCCGCATTAGTTATCGGCCTTTATTTTTTTAATGGCATGATGTTTAGTTTTGAAGCACGACTAACTGGTACTGTACGCAGAGAAAATATAAACTACTCTACCACTACTCCACCTCCAGTACTAGTAGTAT
This sequence comes from Triticum dicoccoides, assembly GCF_002162155.2. Lineage (NCBI taxonomy): Eukaryota > Viridiplantae > Streptophyta > Magnoliopsida > Poales > Poaceae > Triticum > Triticum dicoccoides. The sequence continues at coordinate 4,934 of NW_021315874.1, read as the reverse complement.
AAAGAAGATATATAGGCTGGAGCTTCAGCGCTTTCTTGCCAAGAGCTGCCCACTTGCTTCTCACACTACCACCCTCTCTCCAGATCTAAAAAAGACAGCCCCTCTCTCCCTCCTCACCGGTGGTCACAGATCCGCCGAGGAAGAAAAGGACGTGCAGCGTTGACGCACTCGTCGGCGGCGAGTGATGTCACGCACTGACGACAAGGCCGTCCTCTCAGACCTAGCGCCCGCGCGGGATCGCTGCCGTAGTGTGTGTGGAGGATGACGACCACGAGCGAAGCCACTTCCCGCCGACCCTCAGGTATGCTACCTCTTTTCGAACCATACCTTTGTTCTATTGCCCCATCTGGCACGTCGTTGCATGTGGATCTTTTTCCACTCCACCATCTTCCCAATTTGCTATCCTCTGCTCTGCTGGCCACGCAGACGAAAACCATAATTTGCACTATTAAAGGAAACCCTACTTCATGCAGACTAATGCATGTCTAGGTTGAATAAGGAAAGTAAGGGAGACTGTACTGTCCAAGAGAGTAGGCATCGAACCCGCATCTAGGTTGAAAAGGGGAAATCAGTAGCTAAGGAACGAGTCTCGTGTCTCTTGGTTGAAGAAGGGTAGAAAGGCATGACAACGCAATAGAGAATGACCAGGTCGATCGGTTTGTTGTCCTCACATAGGAAAAAGGTGGCTAAAGAGAACAAAAATGGGACGTAATCCACATATGCTGCCTGGATATTTGTTGCTCTGGGCAACCTTACCTCCCTCACCACTCTACGTCCGTGGAGGTACATCATACTGGTGCACCCTCTGTCCGAATGGGCCTCCCATGCTCTTATTGCCACTTTTTTTGCTGTTAGTATAACGCCAGCAGTCAAGTCAAGCAATTCTACTGCTAAAGTGATGCCACATTTAACTAATGTGGCTCTCAGTCTAATGCCACAGATAAATTTAAGCAGTGCCATTTAATGTCACTGGATCATTTCAGGGTTAGCTGTTGGTTGTGGATGTATTACAGATTTTTCAGCTAAGGCATTCTAATGTTGTTGCACAGCCAGTATACCAACGATGAAACTTGTTACTACCTTCAAATTTTTGCATTGTTAATGCTTATAGATTACATCCCTCACTTTCATGAGATAAGTTAATTTTTTTGTATAGTGTCACCAAAATGCCAAGGCGCTGATGTCATTTTATTTTGGTTAAACTGCACAAACAATTATGAAGACAAGAGGGAAGGTCAAGAGTGGGCACCTCCTCCTCCGGCTGTTCTCTTGATTCATTCGATCAAGTTTTTATGTTTGATCGATTATCAAGATTGGGATAGCAATTTTTAAGGTCCCCCCGAGTTCGAAATGATATTTACCTTGGAGGTACATGGTTTGCAATTTTTTTATACTGTCATTAGTTAATAATGCTAGTTATCTTCAGACTTCTGTATTTGGTTTAATGCTCATGCACAGCTAGTATACCAATGCTGAAACTTGTTACCTTTACATTTTGTATTGTTAATTCTTATAAAAACCTTCCAGTGCTAGAGTTTATTGAAATCTGTTCAGTAAAACCATTGTACTATACCCTGTAATAAACTAACTACTCTACTGTTGCACTAGCCACTGGATTAGTGTATATTTGTAGTATTCGAATGGTGTTGCATTAGCGTATGGACATAAATAAAGTGTGGCAAGCTTTCCCAGATATGTGCTCAAGAAAACTACTACCTGTTTTTCTAAATACTAGACGTTTGGGTACTTTAAATTAAACCGCGAAAATGTCTTATATTAAGGAACAAAGGGTGTAGAGTTCACTCAAATTATCCCGGTAAAGCTAGTCACACCTTTGTTAAATCATTATGTTATCGGAGGAGGTCTGTATGTTTGTCTCTAATGCCTGTCTACTACATACCCGACATCATGATGTAATGTTAAGTCATTTCCTTTTGTACAGTGTAACTAAATTGTCAAGGCGGTGATGGCATTTTATTTTAGTAGAACTGCACAAAATTTGCTTAAAAGAAGAGGAAAGGTCAGGAATGGCTCACTTTTTCAGAAAAAAACTATGTATGCCTTCCTGACATCAGTCGCTGTTGCTTTATTTATTCCTTCAAACAGGTGGTTAGAAACAGTCTTGCTACCTTTTCCCATTAAGAAATTGGAATGCTTATATTTGTGAGTCTATGCTTCAACTAGTGCCACTTTTATAGTAATCACACTTTCAATATCTATGCAAACAGGGATGCTCAATTTTAGTGGAGCTGCACAAAAAGTCCAACTATTTCAACATTAGGAGCATGTTTTTTCCAAACCTTTATATACAATTGGTGGCACTATGAGCTGTTCATTACGAAGGTACATTGTTTGCTACTATGTTGCTACTCTTTTTGTACTATCATTAGATAGTAATACTAGTGGTTTGCATGTGAACTTATTGGCAGGTGGACCTACATTGGAGGTGCAGGACAGGATTCAATGATTGGATGCTCAATTTTGGTTGTATCGATTTCACCTCTTCCATCACTGCGAGCATGGTGTGGTATATGTTTACTAGCTGCTTGATATTTGTGCAGACAGAGATGTCTGCCCGTTGCTATTTGGCAAACCAAGAAAGTATCCACAATTTTGGTTGAACTGCACAAGAGAATAGTATAGTCACTGCATGCAGTACCATTTGAAAATAGACACAAAGATTGGATAGTCACTTCATGGACTGCAGAAAAGTAGTACTATACTATTTACTGACCAACACTTGGTGCTTCATTGCTTTGGTCTGATTATACAATGGGCATCATTTTCCCTAAGTTAAAGTTTGTATTCCGAAAATAGTCTCGCGGTGTGATCGAGAGAAGACCAAATCATATTGAAGTGGATGTTCCTCCATCATGTGTGGTTCATTCTCATGACTCCAGCTGTTGGTGAAACCACTTACGTTTGCAAGAGGAATTGTAGATTTCACAAACAAATTTGTCTTTCAGTCTGTACTGAATGTTGGCCAAGAGAAGCATCCATGTTATAGTAGGAAGAACAGATGTTTTTTCTAGATCTTTGCTTTTGGAGCTACATATTTGTATATGATCTGTGAATCATTGAGATGCATTAACATGTTGATCTTATGTACGGGAATCGTACTAGTTAGTTTTAGTTGCGACGCAAGATCCGAAGTGGCTGATCTTTGCTTTTGGAGCTACATATTTGTATATGATCTGTGAATCATTGAGATGCATTAACAATTACTGATCGATCACTAGCTAGCCTACAAATGCGCTACTAGCAGTTTTATTTGCGACGCAAGATGCGAAGTGGCAGTTTTTTGAATAAACTGACAAGCTACACTATCGATCCTACACGGATAAAAATTCCTACCTCTGAAGAAACAGACAAGCTACACTATCGATCCTACACGGATAAATAGCGTATCACGCACGTACTACCTCCATTCCGGTTTGCAGGGCTCAATTCAAGAAACGACCTACTCGATCCTACACGAATAAATAGAGGATCATGCACGTACTAGTACCTCCTTTCCGGTTTGTAGGGCTTAATTCAAACCTCTCACCAACCAAGGTACTCCCTCCGTCCGGGTTTATTAGTCCCGTGTGCAAAGCAGCAAGACCAAGGCATGGCAATAATTAACAGCATGCAGAAGTTTAATCCAAATTAATTCCAGCGATTTAAGTGGCTGCATGCATGCCCTCGGCTGCGACTCGTTGCATGCTGCTTCGCGTACTGCCTGTGAGCGATTCTGAGTGCCTGCATGCAGCCGGCCGTAATTAAGGCAGCTAACTGATGCGAAAAAAGATACGCTTTAATTGTTGCGGGCTTTTTAAATCCGTGAAATCATTATTGACAAGGAGGGAGATGATTCGAGTGCACTCATTTGACCGCCATGCCGGCGTGCGACCCAGGCGGGATGGGACGGCACAGTCATAATTTCAATTTCCCTAGTTTTCCGCGGCAAGCTGGCGCGCTAAGCCATTATGCATTGAATTCCGATGACCGTCGCGCTACCTTCCCCTTATAAGTACTGTTTCCCGGCATTCTCCAATGGCACCGTGACCCAACTCGCCATATCCTCATAAGCCCCCACCTGCCCGACGTTGCTCGCCACGTCCGCCATGCCCCCGCCCGTCCGCGGTAGGCGACGCCGGAGGCGGTCACCGCCGGAACTAGTGTTCGGTTTTTCACCAGAAGGCAGACGAAGGGAGGAGGCATTCTATCTGTCTTTAGATGGCAATGCGCAGATCAAGGAGGTGTTGGAGCACGACTGCATGTTGGAGGAGCAGGAGTTGTTGGAGCGTGACCGCCTGGCGGAGGAGTAGCGTATCACCGATTTGCGCCGCCAGTAGGACATGGAGCAGCAGCGCACCGACGCTCTGAGTCACGAGCAGAGCGCCCGCAACTGGTCCGACTACAGGGAGGCCGGCGCCCGGCAAATAGCCCTGGAGGCTGTCGGGCACGCACGCGTTCGCGACGCCGATTTTTACTACCAGCTCGTCAAGTGGGTTTCCTGCTTGGAAGCCGAAGCTTCGGTGAACCACGCCGGCATAGAAAGGGCCAACGTGCGTGAGCAACGCGCCCTATCGCACCTCTAGCAAGTCCAAGGCGAAGCGCAGGACGCCGGTGCCGGCGTTTAGCGTGTACCGCCGGCATCGTCTAGTTAGCTAAGAGTAAGTTAGTACTTGTCTAGTGGGAGTAGATAGTTAACTTGGCTATGATGGTTGTCAACGTGGAAGTTCAGTACTCTACATGTGGATTAGACCTGTTACTTTGCTCTGAATGTTGAACTTTCCGTTTGAACGTATAGAATGGGCTGTTATTTTTTAAAATGGGTTGTATTTGTCCTCCACGGGTTTAGAGGCTGACTTGTGGGCCTAGCAAGTTGACGCGTACACAATCAGGAGATGATTGTATGTGGAGAGGATGACAACAGGGACCCCCCCCCC
>NW_021315873.1:0-1060 GCF_002162155.2 Triticum dicoccoides | reverse complement strand
TTGGTCATCAACTCTCACAATTGTTGCCGATTCTGGTCCGTTTCATGGACTATTACTCACCGTTTTCGGGTCCCAGAGCGATTTCCATGATTGACAATCCCCGGGATGCGTTTAGGCGTTTGTCGTCAACACTCACAGTTTTGCCAATTCTGACACGTTTTGTAGACTATTACTTACCGTTTTGGGGGCCCAAAGCGATTTGCATAGTTGTTGAACCCCAAGGTGCGCTTACGTGTCGGTCATCAACACTCGCAGTTTTGGCTGATTCTGGCCCATATCACGGACTTTTACTCACCGCTTTCGGGTCCCAAAAGTGATTTTCATGGTTGTTGAACCCCAATATGTGCTTATGTGTTGGTCGTCGAGACTTGCAGTTTGGGCCGATTGTAGCCCATTTCTTGAACTGTTACTCAGTTTTGGGGTTCCGAAGTCATTTCCACGATTGACGAACCCCGGGTTCCGTTTATGTGTCGGTCATCAACACTCACAATTTTGGCCAATTCTGGTCCGTTTTGTGGACTATTACTTTTCGGGGTCCCGGAGCGATTTTCACAATTGACGATCCCAGGGTGCGTTTGCATGTCCGTCGTCAACACTCATAGTTTTGGCCAATTCTGACCCGTTTCGTGGACTATTACTAACCGTTTTGGGGTCCCGAAGCGATTTGCATAGTTGTTGAACCCCAAGGTGCGCTGACGTGTCGGTTATCAGCACTCACGGTTTTTGTCGATTCTAACCTGTTTCGTGCACTATTACTCACGGTTTTGGGGTCCCAAAGCGATTTCCATGGTAGTTGAACCCCAAGGTGCGCTTACATGTCGGTCATCAACAACCGCTGTTTTGGTCGATTCTGGACCGTTTCAAGGACTATTGTTGAACCCCGGGGTGCGTTTACGTGTCGGTCATCGATACTCACGGTTTTTGTCATGTCTGACCCGTTTCGTGGACTATTACACACCATTTTGGGGTCCCAAAGCGATTTCCATGGTTGTCGAACCCCAAGGTGTGCTTATGTATCGGTCATCAACACTCATAATTTTGGCTAATTCTGGTCCGTTTC
>NW_021315872.1:0-1299 GCF_002162155.2 Triticum dicoccoides | reverse complement strand
CCTCATATTACTTTAAACGTCGTAGATCCGCCGCCGGTATCATGGGGTTTAGTGCATATCAAAAGATATCGGCGGCAATGCGGGTACTCGCTTATGGCATACCCGCGGATTATACCGACGAGTATCTTCGCATTGGGCAAGATACAACCACGGAGTCAGTCCGTAGGTTTGCCAAGTTGGTCATCAAGTTGTACGGTGAGCAGTATCTTCGGGCACCAAACGAGGAAGATACAAAAAGATTAATGGAAATGAATGAAAAAAGGGGATGGCCGGGGATGCTAGGTAGTCTTGACTGCATGCATTGGAGGTGGAAAAATTGCCCAAAGGCATGGCACGGAATGTATTGCGGTAAAAGCCGTGATGCTACCATTGTGCTTGAGGCCGTAGCATCTCAGGACACATGGATTTGGCATGCATTCTTTGGGTTGCCAGGAACACTCAATGATATCAATATCCTCAATAGATCTCCTTTGTTCAAAAGATTAATTTCTGGGGATGCTCCAGCTTGCAACTACAAAATCATGAACAATGAGTACTCAATGGGATACTATCTCACCGATGGCATCTATCCCGAATGGGCAACTCTTGTGAAGTCCATCAAGGAGAAAAATGGGGTGCCCTTAACAAGAAAAGAGGCTCATTTCACCAAGGCACAAGAGGCAGCCCGCAAAGATATTGAGAGAGCTTTCGGTGTTTTGCAAGCAAGGTTTGCCATAGTTCGTGGTCCAGCTCGGTTTTGGGACAAAAAAACCTTGATGAACATCATGAAATGTTGTGTGATTCTACACAACATGATCCTAGAGGATGAGAGAGGGTTAAACCTCCCTTGTTTCTATGACAATGTTGGTACCCGTGTGCAACCGAAAAGAAACCCTTCTCGCATACACGCTTTTCTTCAAGCACATCGTCAGATTGAGGATGCAACCACTCATGGTCAGCTCCGGGATGATCTAATAGAGCACCACTGGCAGTTGGATGGGCGGCGCATTGGCCCATGATGTATCTTTTTTTCCTTTTCTATGTCCTATTTGATTCGAACAATTAGTGTTATTTGCTCAAACATTGTTGTAATAATTTGAATGATTATTGTTTTATTCGGTGTTGTAATAATAACTAGAATGATTATTGTTTTATGTCAATTGTGATGGAATTTGTGATATGTCATATGATGAAATGTGATGAAATGTGTGATATATGAAATGACAGTTTTAAAGGTTGGGGTTGAGGCAAAGACTAGAACCCTCAAATCCAACCCTTAAAGCAGGTTACGGGTTGGATTTGAGGGTTCTAGTCTTTGCC
>NW_021315871.1:0-7076 GCF_002162155.2 Triticum dicoccoides | reverse complement strand
GAGTGGCCAAAACCACTCTCGCCGCCGCGTCGGGCTCGCCGGCGGCTAAACGCCGGCAGCCGACTTTGACTTTGACCACGGGTGGGCCCCGGTTGACTCTCCTGAGTCAATGACAGGTGGGGCCCAGCCCTGTTAACTATTAGGATTAGTTTTAATTAATTTTAGTTAAGCTAATCACACTGACACGCGGGACCCACTGTCAGGTTTGACCCGGACCATGTCCCGTTGACCACTGACGTCACACTGACGTCAGGCTGACGCAGTAATTGATTTTCTGGATTTATTATAATTCAGGAAATTCCAGAAAATAGCTAAAACTTCAAAAATTCATAGAAAATTAACCGTAACTCCAAATTAAATAAATTATATATGAAAAATTATCAGAAAAATTCAAGGAATCCATCTGTACCATTTTCATGCATGTTTGAACAATGGTTGTCCTCTGTTTTGGACAAAATCAATAAAGGGCATTTAAATAATCACATATGGAGTTTGAATTTGAATCTTGTATTCAAACCAACCCCATTTAACTTGTTGCTAGTTGCATTAGCTCAAAACACATTCATATTGCCATGTCATAGCATGCATCATTTTGTGCATTGCATTGATTGTGTTTTTGTGTGTTGCCGGTATTTGTCCCCTCTCGATAGACGCGATACCGATGATGTGATCGTTGACACTGATGAAGACTCAATGTTATCTTCAGAAGTGCCAGGCAAGCAAAACCCCCTTGTTCATTCCGATAAAATCCCACTCTCTCGCTCCTGCTCTCTTTTACTGCATTAGGACAACATCGATTCATCTGTTACTTGCTGCGGTAGCTGAACCCCTTTATCCTCTGCATGACCTGTCATTCCACAGTAATTAGATGAAACCCACTAGCATGAGTAGGAGTTGTTTGAGCCCTGTTGTGCCTACTCATTCATGCTTGCTTGTCATGCCTGCTACTGCTTAGAGTTGAGTCAGGTCTGATTCATCGGGGATGAATCAGAGGCGTGTGAACATGTCCTACTGTGTGTGAGCTAAGTGTGTGAACACGATTTGGTAAAGGTAGCGGTGAGAGGCCATGTAGGAGTACATGGTGGGTTGTCTCATTGCAGCCGTCCTCAGGAACTGAGTTCTGTGTTTGTGATCCATGATCAGTTACTACCACACATTGGGCTCCGGGCGCTCCAAGCCCTCTCGACTTATTAATCAACTTGATCTCTGTCCAGGAGTTGCAACTAGTTTCTGGTGTTTGTAGGCAGTGTTAGTAGTCTACCAAGTGGCACCCGGTACAGGTGGGCTTGGGACAGACTAGGCACAGTGGCCCGGTGTACCAAGTGGCACCCGGTTGGTGGGCTTGGGAACCGTGCACACATCGTTTGGGGCCGTAAGCGACACCCCGGCCGGATCTCCTTGCGGATGGAACCCGAATAGGCGATAAACCTGGACTAGAGACTTGTTCGGTTAGTCAGGTCGTGGCCGACTCCCTCGCCCGGCTTCCGCTTGAAGGTTGCCGAGGTACATGACGTGTACAGGGCGATAAGTGGCGAAAGCGTGTGTGAAGAAGTACACCCCTGCAGGGTTAACATCATCTATTCGAATAGCCGGATTCCTCGGATATGGAAACTTGGACCCCATTGCATAGTTCATAGACAAGTGAAAGTGGATACTCTAAAATACGCAAGATAAGCGTGAGTGCTATGGATGGCGTTCTCGTAGGGAGACGGGAGCGGATCCATAGTGGTGTATTGATATGGTGAATATGTGGACTCGTGTGCGCCACCTCAAAAGAGTTACTTGCAGTCGTAGTTCAGGATAGCCACCGAGTCAAAGCTGGCTTGCTGCAGTTAAACTCCACCACCCCCCCCTTGTTGATAATGATGCATGTGTAGATAGATCTGATGTAAGTCTTGCTGGGTACATTTGTACTCACGTTTGCCTATTTTATGTTTTTGCAGAGAGACTTCAGTCTCACTAGTAGTTCCGCTTGGACTTCGACGTTTAGCTTGATACCTCAGCTACGATCTTGTGCCCTCGGCAGGATCTGGTAGATAGTCAGGCTTCTCAGCCCTTTTCATTTATAGATGTCTGTACTCAGACATGATAGCTTCCGCTTGTGCCTTGACTTGTATGCTCTGATTGTTGGGTCATGAGACCCATGTTTGTAATGTCTCGCTCCTCGGAGCCTATTGGATAAACTACTTGAGTCGTAGAGTCATTTTGTGATGCCATGTTGTATTGCACATATCGAGCATATTGTGTGTATGTTATTGAAATGCTTGGTATGTGTGGGATCTGACTATCTAGTTGTTTATCTTTAGTAGCCTCTCTTACCGGGAAATGTCTCCTAGTGTTACCGCTGAGCCATGGTAGCTTGCTACTGCTCTGGAACACTTAGGCTGGCCGGCATGTGTCCTTCTTCGTTCCTGTGTCTGTCCCTTCGGGGAAATGTCACGCTTTGAGTACCGGAGTCCTGTTAGCCCGCTACAGCCCGGTTTACCGGAGTCCTGCTAGCCCAGTGCTACAGCCCGGACCCCCTTGCTGATGACCGACACGTTCGAAGCTGGGTCATGGATGCCTGTCCCTGTAAGTCTGTGCCACTTTGGGTTTACGACTAGTCATGTCAGCCCGGGCTCTTTATCATATGGATGCTAGCGACACTATCATATACGTGAGCCAAAAGGCGCAAACGGTCCCGGGCAAAGGTAAGGCGACACCCGTGGGGATACCGTGCGTGAGGCCGCAAAGTGATATGAGGTGTTACCGGCTAGATCGATGTGACATCGAGTCGGGGTCCTGACAGCGTTGGTATCAGAGCTTGACTGCCTGTAGGATTACCGAGCCAAACTGGTCGAAGTTGAGTCTAGAAATTCTTTAGTTATATAAGGGAATTGATTGTGGGATGGAACGTAAGGCTCTTTTTACTCCTTATACCTCATGGCTTTCTGATCTGAGTCATCATCTTCTTTCCTATGGGGTTAAGGAACTAGGTCTTCTCATCTTTCTATCAGGATCACGTGTTACTAATCAGTGGACTTATAAGATTGTTCGATTTAAGCTTGAGTCCAGCTCCTATTACTTCCGTATGTTAATTGTTGATCTCGAAACCTTGATATTGTGCTTCTGAGTGGTTATGCCACCATTTTTGTGAATTCTCAAATCTTTTCTGAGCATTTACAGCCGTTATGCTGTCCGAGTCATCCCAGGTTTCTAAGTAGTCTGATGCAATTGCAAATCCTTTCTTCCCGTTCCAATGTTCCCATGGGCCAGATTAACCACACTAATCAGTGAGTTGAGGTACTTCGTTACCTTGACATATATGTTGGAGATATTATTATGACCCTAGGTGTCTTAGGGGATCACCTAGTAATTTAGCCATGATTGGTGTCCCAGTGTGATGATTCTGGCCTTTATTCTCGAAAGCATCCCGTGATGCTACTTAGTAGTAGGTATTCTACTCCTTGGGCTTTGAACCCGAGATTCACTCTACTTACTTCATGTTGATAATGTTTGCTAGTTCCTTCAGGATATTAGTAACTTTGCGATAGTCCTCGAGGTCCGTGGTATTTCCTTCTTCCAAATACTATGAACCGCTTATGGCAGATGTTTATTGGATCAAAAGATCACAATTAGAGTACTCTTGAGGAGTTCTCCATTCATAAATCGTGACTCTGCCAGTTCTACCTTTCTGCATGGGTTATCCGGAAGAAATATGTTGAACTTGGTTCGACATACTAATCTATGCATCCACAACTCAGAAAATTATATGTTCCTTTGAGTTGTTCTCTTTAGTTGCATTCTGACCCTCGTCTATCAATTGATAGTCAAGAGTATGCATGCATTCGTTCATCGATGCCTATTACTCTTGTGGTCCGTCAAGCCATTCTGTCCTGAATGACTTGGAGAAACAAACTCCAGTACCTCATCCATATTTAGGATTGGGTCAAAGTAGTTGTATTCCGCAGATCAAATGCCAATCCAGCTTTTGGTTCTGTTCTACCTTGGAGTATTACCCCCTTTATGTCAGAATTGTCATGAGAACTGCACCAACTCTCATGAATTTTGACGTAGTGATACTTCTCACCATCATTAGTCATTCCTCGGCCCTCGTGTTGATGCAACCGGAATACCGACAAATGAATTGTGATGTGTGAAATCCATACTCCCAGCAACCCCGTTGTTTGGTAGTTAAAGGACAATAATTTCATTCTTAGCCTGTTGGTTCTTGAATCATCATTCTAAGACTGATCGTGCTACCTAGTCCTTATTTCCTGATGCACTCTTTGATTAATGAGTTAGGATTTTGTCAAGTCCTCGCTCATTTGATCATATCATCTTGCCCTGAAAAGCAAGATTGTTCTCGAGCTTAGTAACATATCGGTGGTTCGTGATTTTCCGTATATCTTCTCGGAAATATTACCAGGTTGTCACCTGACCGCTATGTTGAGTTCGTGATCAAGTTGGTTTATTCCTGTAAACCACCCCTTCTCCAAGGATCCGTGTAGGATACCCCTGAGCTAGTTGGTCAAGCTAAACAACAACTTGGAGAGTTGGAAGATAAAAGCTTGCCTGACTTAGTTCGTTCCAAAGGGATATTCTTGTGTAGTGTGTGTTGAAGAAAGATGATATCTTCATCGATTGGTCCCTGTGATCAGTTGCTGGACCTATCGTCTTATCAATCCTTTGATTTGAGTGTGGGCTATCGTCAAATCAAGTCAGAACCAACGATGCTCGTAATGTTGTCTTCCTCGTGGTTGATCCCTCGAGCATACACCATTATATCTTTTGGGTCTGACCAATGCTATCACCGTGTTCACACGATGGTGGAAGTCCAGTGATATGGAAATTCCGATGAGTTGTTGTTGAGTCCATTGACAACATCCTTATCTCCTCCATGATGTTGTTGAACATTAAGTTAGTGTTGGAAACTTTTGAAAGCATTTTCTTCATGCTAGCTCATGAAGTACTTGTTTGATGAAAGGAGTGACTTCCTTTGATTCACGTGCATTTTGATGTAAGCTGCCGTCGTGAATTCGAGAAAGTTTGTTTTTGCTCCTTTGGAATCATCCCAAGTCGGTCATGCACGTGCGAAGAATTATGTGGTCTGTTAGACTGATCATCTTCATTCCATATGTGTCCCGAGCACACCAAGCCACTGATTGATTTGTTCAAGGAGAAGAAGTTCCTTTATAAGAGCTAATCATATGACTTATGCAAGGACTTCGTTATCCACGGCGATGGTTCCCAACCAGAACTCGGTAGTGTTTTATTGTAAGACTACCATGTGATCATGTTTGTCTGAGACAACATGTTCACACGTACGTAGCAGAACCAGCTCATGTTTTGGAGCTTGCTATCGTAGTTCATTTCCCAAGAATCTCGCAACGTCATCTCGCCGATTTGTGTTGCAAACTTTCATTTTCTTCCTAGACTCGATAAGTCTGGAATATTCTGACACCAACCAGTTCTGAATCTCAGGCAGATATGATGGTTGGAGCATTTCCCAAGAACTATAATATTGGTCTCGCGATAACCGGTAAAGTGAATGTCGTGGCCAACACACCCCGCCGAAAGACCTATTATTGTAGTATCTTGATTGAAGAAGTTGGCCACCTCCCCATAAGGATTTCGTAGGATTTACCTCCGTAACTGTTCCTTATGGATTCTGTTGCTCCCGAAGTCCGACCTTTACTTGATGTTCTAGTTATCAAACCATATCTATGAATGGGTTACACTAGCACGTCAAGGAGAACATTGGGAGCGGAGTGCTAAATGTCTCTCGGTCGATCATCCAGATTTTGTTTCCTTGGCCTCGCTAGGGCGAAATCTGAGTTGATGTTATCTTCCTATGCATCTGCATCGTCCATCGTTGTTCATCATGGTGGTATGTGGTGTTGCCAGGATCCTTGACACGGATGTTGGTAAAACCTTGATGAATATGGGAATGCTCAAGTTCTTGAGAGCACGCTCAAGCGCTAGGTGTTATCTTCGGCACTAACTGGGGATCCTCTTCGTTTCCTCGACATGCTATGACCTACTCAAACAGTGAATTCACTCTCTATTGTTGGGTTCTTCCCCAGTTACCAGAATCATTCCCAGCATTTGCATTTTGTTCCCAGCTTGCACCGTCAATGTGCCATTCTACCATGGGTCTCTTCCATTTCCGGTGGTAAGCAAGTTCATCCATTACGTTGTCTTCAACAAGGTAATCCACATCATCCAAGTCCAAGTATGCCATTCTACCGACCCCGCCAATCGATTGCTGTGATTTGCCTTAGGCTGATATAGAGAGTCTCAATGATCTCTATATCAAAGGTAATTCTTTTTGTCACTTAAGATAATAATCTACGAATCACCCTTCTCCAGGATGTTTCGTTATGGTATCATGGCAATTCAACTCCTCGCTACGTTGACAACCGATCACCACATTCTTAAGTCTGGAGTTGTTGTCTACCTAGTGAACCTTTGTCATCTGCTTCACCCCATTCCTATGGATGTGTGCTTCGTCTCTCAGCTCGAGAGAGGTCGCTATGTCTCATTCCGTGAGTTAATCTTGAGTTGTTCGATCTTCGAGAAGATCGACCCTTCTAGAGTCTCCTTCTTCTCTCCATGTCATGTTGGCAGGATTTCTCAGAGCAAGACTTCGAGACAACGATGGTGAACGAATCAACATTCAATTGAAGTGCAACCTGGATCGTGAAGATTGTGCTAGTTTGCGTTTTCCCCTTCATCCTACCCTACGCTTGAATCTCGAGACGAGATTCTTGTTTAGTGGGGGTGAGTTGTCACATCCCTAGCTTCAGGCATTGCTCTAGGTTAGCTTCAGGTGTGCATCATGTTTAAATTCTGAAAATTTGAACTGAGGAATTCAGAAGCCTCAAAACTTAAATAAAAGAGGGGCAAGAAACCCTAAAATTGCAATCAGTAAATCCAAAATGCCCTAGAAATAGCTCTGACAATTTTGGCAAGAGTTATAAATCAAACCAAAATTTTGGGACATTTCTAAGGAATTATTGGGCTCTGATTTTAAATCAATATTTTATTTGAATTTGGAGTTATATTCATAATATATAATGAATATATTTTCAAAT
>NW_021315870.1:0-1031 GCF_002162155.2 Triticum dicoccoides | reverse complement strand
GATTCACGAACCCCGTGGTGCGTTTACGTGTCGGTAAATGACACTCACAATTTTGGCCAATTTCTGGTCCGTTTTGTGTACTATTACTCACCGTTTTGGCGTCCCAGAGCGATTTCCACGATTTACAATCCCCGGGGTGCGTTTGCGTCTCTGTCGCCAACACTCATAGTTTTGGCCAATTCTGACGCGATTCGTGGCAATTACTCATCATTTAGGGGTCCCGAAGCGATTCCATAGTGGTTGAACCCTAAGGTCCGTTTACGTGTCGGTCATCAACACTCACAGTTTTGGCCTATTCTGGCCCGTTTCATGGACTATTACTCACCATTTTGGGGCCCCGAAGTGATTTCCACGGTTGTTTGACCCCATGGTGTGCTTACGTGTCGATCATCAACAAGTGTACTTTGGGCCTATTTTGGCCCATTTCTTGCATTATTACATACTTTTGGGGTCTCGGAGTGATTTCCACGATTGACGAACTCCGGGGTGCGTTTACGTGTCGGTCATAAACACTCACAATTTTGGCCAATTCTCGTCCGTTTTGTGCACTATTACTCACCATTTGGGCTTCCCAGAGCGAGTTCCACGATTGACAATCCCTCGAGTGCGTTTGCGTGTCTGTCGTCAACACTCACAGTTTTGGCCAATTCTGACGCGATTCGTGGGCTATTACTCACCATTTAGGGTCCCAAAGCGATTTCCATAGTTGTTGAACCCCAAGGTGCGTTTAGGTGTCGGTCATCAACACTCACTGTTTTGGGGCCCCGGTGTGATTTCCACGATTAACGAACCGCGGGGTGCGTTTACATGTCGGTCATCAATACTAGTAGTTTTGGCCAATTCTGGCCCTTTTCGTGGACAATTACTCACTGTTTTGGGGCCCCGGAATGATTTCCACGATTAACGAACCCCCGGGTGCGCTTACGTGTCGGTTATGAACACTCACAGTTTTGGCCAATTCTAACGCGTTTTGTGGACTTTTAGTGACCGTTTTCTGGTCCTGAAGTGATTTCCATAGTTGTTGAACCCCA
>NW_021315869.1:0-1365 GCF_002162155.2 Triticum dicoccoides | reverse complement strand
GTAAGATGCCCTGATGGGTTGAACCTATGCCTTCCTTAATATGTGTGAACTCGAAAGTTTTCACGAATCATACTCTTCTGGTGCTTCACCAGATAAAATTTCAACACTGCAACTTCATCGAACGTGAGAAGTGAATGAAAGGTTATGCATTGGAGAAGTGGGAGTCGACCTTGGACTTGTGTTCATGCCCATGGACACGATGTAAATCTTATCATTAAAGCTTCTCTTAAATAAATTATTCCTTTGGTATAAGTTCATCTTATAACTAGGATCTGGCCTTTTGCTATCGTGGTTTTGACCATGTTCTCCTTTAAATATCATGTCCGGTGCAAGTTTAAGCACTTGTCTTCTATAGAGCAATACCCCAGTTCAACTTCTAGTTTGATCTGTCCTCGAGTATTACCACCTGGTATCTCGAGATTATCTTGGAACTGCATAATTTCTTATGAGTTCTACATCAAGTACTACATACTCACCGATTACAATTTTTCATGGGCTCGGAGTTATTGAACACTCAAAGACACCGATAACTGAACCGAGTCCGCTCTACGGTTCAACAACTCTTCAGTAAGCTTCTATAAGTACGAGTTTGTACCCGATCACGCCATTCCTAGCCTGTTTGGCTATATCATTGTCGTGACGATTCTAACTGTGCTACCTGGTCCTTATTCTCGGAGCACCAATTTTCGATGATGAACTAACCTTACGTCAATCCTCATCGTCATATCATTTCGCCTTGAACAACAAGCTTGGTTTCGAGTTTGTGTCGTACCCTTGGTTCCAATAACCTTTCACTTCATCATTACTTGACTTGATGTCGTCACCGATCGATTACATCTTCATGAACTCTCGTGACAAAGGTGTCGTGATCATCAACATTTTGAGCTCATCCAGGATATCAATTGAATTCATGATGGGTAATACCATCCTTGCCCCTCGATGATTCCTGTTCTCATCGACCACTTTATTGCCTTCCGTTCAACACAACTTGTTCGCGTTTTGTGTAAACCTTGAGGTCACTGCTACCCAGCAGTTGATCTTCCTTACCTCGGAAGTATTACCATCACTTTTTGTCAAGAATGTGGTGAGAATTTCACCACCTCTTAATAATTCTTGATATCTTAATACTTCTTGCCATCTTCGTTCATTCCTTGGTCCCCGTATTGTTTTCAACCGGAATACCGACAATGGAGCTATGACTTGTGAATTCAAAACTTCTAGCAACCCTATTGCTTTGAAGTGAATGGGCGATAGTTCAGTCTAAGTCCTTCGCTAATTGAATCACCATTCTAACATTGGTCGTGTAACCCAACCCGTACTTCGGGCGCACCCTTCAACCAGTGTTTAATTGTGTATGTTTTCCTC
>NW_021315868.1:0-1446 GCF_002162155.2 Triticum dicoccoides | reverse complement strand
CACGACCCAGCATTCAAGTCATACAGTCATACAAACCAGCAGCGGAAGTAACTTGTCTGAGTACAGACAACTAGTAAAATAAAAGAGGCTTGGAAAGCCTGGCTATACTACGTGGTCCTTCACAAGCTCAGGGTCACCACCTGGGTCTTTAGCCTACTCGTTGATGTCAACGTCTACATAGAACCCATCAGAAGGGGTTGCAGCGTCTTCTGTAAAAATGTAAATTATAGCAACATGAGTACAAAGGTACTCAGCAAGACTTACATCAGATCCTACATACATGCATATTATCAAGAAGGGTTGGTGGAGTTATTGCAGCAAGCCAGCTTTGACTCTTGGCTAGACTATCCTACGATACTTCAACTTGAAATGGTTTTGCGCACACGAGTCCACTACTCACCACTTCAATACACTACCGAGGATCCGCCTCCGTCTTCCTACGGAAGAGCCATCCTCGGCACTCACACTTATCTTGAGACTTTTAGTAGTTTCCATTTACTTGTCTATGAACTGTATAGGCAACCAAGTAGTCCTTTACCGCGGACGCGGATATTCGAATAGATCATGATAACCCTGCAGGGGTGTACTTCTTCATACACGCTCTCACCACTTACCGTCGTTTACACGACATGTACTCGGCAACCTTCAAGCGGAAGCCCAACGTGGGTGTCGGCCACGACCTACCTAATCACCTAAGCCTCCAGTCCAGGTTTATCGCCTATTCAGGTTCCATCCGCAGGGAGTCCGGCCGAGGTTTCCCGTACGGCCCCGAACGATGTGAACAGGGTTCCCGAGATACCTAACGGGTATTCGGTACACCCGGCCACGTACCTACCGCATCACAGCCCACCCCTACGGTCAGCGCTGTCCACGGCCTCCAGTAGGCTACAAACACCAGAAACTACTTGCAACTCCTGGACGGAGAACTAGGGTGAATAAGAAGCCTAGAGGGTCCATTGGTTTCGGGCCCAATGCATGGTAGTAGCTGTATCTTAAATCACACATACAGATCTCAGTGCTTAAGGTCGGCTTCAATGAAACAACCCACCATGTACTCCTACATGGCCTCTCATCGATACCTTTACCAAATCGTGTTCACCACACCACTCTCATTACCGACATAATCATTTCACTCTAGCCCATCACCCAAATGAACCAGACCTGACACGACTCTAAGCATAGCAGGCATAGCAAGGTAGGAACAACACATACATATGGCTCAATCAACTCCTACACATGCTAGTGGGTTTCATCTAGTTACTGTGGCAATGACAGGTCATGCAGAGGAAATGGGTTCAACTACCGTAGCACACAGCAGTTTGAAACGCGTTGTCTTAATGCAGTAAAAGAGAGCAGGAGCGAGAACATGGGATTGTATCGATATGATCAAATGGTTGGTTGCTTGCCTGATGGTTCGATGCACTGATACGGTTCTTCGTTAGGGTA
>NW_021315867.1:16475-17193 GCF_002162155.2 Triticum dicoccoides | reverse complement strand
AGCCCCCGAGTGGGAGGCTGGCTCACCACTCGGTAGGATTTTCAAACACTTAGGCGAGTACTGGACTACAGCTAAGCCCCCGAGTGGGAGGGTCACTCTCCACTCGGTAGGATTTTTCAAACTTAGACGAGTACTGGACTGCACCTAAGCCTCCGAGTGGGAGGGTCGCTCTCCATTCGGTAGGATTTTTCAAACTTAGGTGAGTACTGGACTACAGCTAAGCCTCCGAGTGGGAGGGTCGCTCTCCACTCGGTAGGATTTTTCAAACTTAGACGAGTACTGGACTACAGCTAAGCCTCCGAGTGGGAGGGTCGCTCTCCACTCGGTAGGATTTTTCAAACTTAGGCGAGTACTTGACTGCAGCTAAGACCCCGAGTGGGAGGGTCGCTCTCCACTCGGTAGGATTTTTCAAACTTAGGCGAGTACTAGATTGCAGATAAGCCCCCGAGTGGGAGGCTGGCTCACCACTCGGTAGGATTTTCAAACACTTAAGAGAGTACTGGACTGCAGCTAAGCCCCCAAGTGGGAGGCTGGCTCACCCCTCGGTAGGATTTTCAAACACTTAGGCGAGTACTGGACTGCAGCTAAGCCCCCGAGTGGGAGGCTGGCTCACCACTCGGGAGGATTTTCCAACACTTAGGCGAGTACTGGACTGCAGCTAAGCCCCCGAGTGGGAGGGTCACTGTCCACACGGTAGGATTTTCAAACACTTAAGCGA
>NW_021315867.1:0-14016 GCF_002162155.2 Triticum dicoccoides | reverse complement strand
CGTTAGGATTTTCAAACACTTAGGAGAGTACTGGACTGCAGCTAAGGCCCCGAGTGGGAGGCTGGCTCACCACTCGGTAGGATATTCAAACACTTAGGCGAGTACTGGACTGCAGCTAAGCCCCCGAGTGGGAGGGTCGCTCTCCACTCGGTAGGATTTTTCTCACTTAGGCGAGTACTGGACTCCAGCTAAGCCTCCGAGTCGGAGGCTGGATCACCACTCGGTAGGATTTTCAAACACTTAGGCGAGTACTGGACTGCAGCTAAGCCCCCGAGTGGGAGGCTGGCTCATGTCACAGCCCTAGAATATTGTTTGTAAATAGTTGCATCTTCATCCAGGCATCATATTTAAATTTCTGAAACTTGAACTGAGGAATTTTGGAAGCCTCAAAAATTTAAATAAAAGAAGGGCAAAAACCCTAAAAATCTCATTCATTGCTCCAAAATGCTCTTCTTAAATGTTTGATAATTTTTGGTAAGGGTTCTGGTCCCAACCAAAATATTGAACATTTTTAAGGATTTATTTTTGGGACTTTGAATTTAAATCATTAGCTATTTGAATTTGAATTATATTCGTATAACTAGAATATAATTTCAAATACCCCTGAAATATTTTATGAGCTTCTGGAAAAGTCCATATAGCAAAATAAAAATATTCAGAGGAGCTTTTGGCATTGTTTGAATTATTATTTTTAATTCAAAACAGTGGCAAAAGAATTAAATAAAAGAAAAACAGAACAGAATTATAAAAAAAAAGAAGAGCAGAAGCCTACCTGGCGCTCACCTCTCAGCCCACCCGGCCCAAACCTACCTGGCGGCCTAGCTGGCAGGCCCAGCCCACCTCCTCCTCCCTGTCGCCTTCTTCCTCGCGCCAGTAGGCAGAGGAGGGACTCGGCGCACGCGCCCGAGCTCGCCACGCCACCACCCTGCTCGTCTGCATCGCCTGGACACCGCGACGCCTCGCGTCATCCTCTCGGCGCCGCCTCGACCCCCTGGAACCCTCCCGCTCACTCCCTCGTCCCCATCTCCTCCTCTGTTCTTTCTCTCGCACGCACCCGAGAGCGACCGCCGCCGCCGCTTGCTGCTGCCGCGGCCACCGCCGCCCCCTCGCTTCTCTGACCAGCCCACGAGCTCCGCCTAGAACCCGAGCGCCTCTCCGCCGACCCACGCAAGGCCGGAGGACCCCAAGACGATGCTGCGACCCTTCTTTCCCGTCCACGGCCGCCGGATTCCGCCGCCCGATTCGTCGTCCACAGGGCCTCCCTGAGCTCGCCGTCTTCTTCATACGACTCCCTGTGAGCCCCTCTCCCTTTTCCCTCATACCCCGTGGTGGATTTGGTTCGCTAGCTCGATTCCCGCCATCGCCGAGAGCTTCTGCCGTCGTGTCTCATCGCCGCCGTGGCCTGAGCTCGATCTGCTCACGTCCGAGCACGCGGTAGTGCTCCAGGAGCTCCCCTGGTGCTCTTGCGCCTCTCAACCTGCTCGCTAGCAAGCTACAGCCCCGCGCCCCGACCGAGCCCGAGCATCGCCGCCGCCGAGCTCATCGCCGGTGCCGCTACAGCCCGCATCAGCTCCAGCCACCACCACCATCGTACGCGCCCTGCTGCGGGTGTTCCAACGCACCCGGCCACGTGACCTCCCGTCGCCGGAGTTGGCCGGACGAGCGACCTCGCCGTGCCCTGTTACGCCGGCGGCTAAACGCCGATTAGAGCTGACGTGGAGCATTAGGTTAGGTGCTAATCACTCAGTTAATTAAACCCTTGTGCATGACATGTGGGACCGCTGCTGTTAAAAACACGGGTTAAGTTAAATAACCCCCTGTTAGCTCTCTATCTCACTGACATGTGGGCCTCGATGTCAGTTTGACTTGCTGACGTGGCTTTTGACCGGCCCCACACG
This sequence comes from Triticum dicoccoides, assembly GCF_002162155.2. NCBI lineage: Eukaryota > Viridiplantae > Streptophyta > Magnoliopsida > Poales > Poaceae > Triticum > Triticum dicoccoides. The sequence goes on along the minus strand of NW_021315867.1, from coordinate 12,118 downwards.
TCAGTGACTCATGCCAGCGGTGTGTCACTGACCAGTGGGCCCCACTGGTCAGAGTTTGACCGGACTGTGCCACGTTGACCTGCTGACGTCATCATGACGTCAGGATGACGCAGTAATGTTTTCTGGATTTATTTTATTCAGAAAATTCCAGAAAATTGTATAAACTTCAATAAATCATAGAAAATTAACCGTAACTCCAAATTAAATAATTTATATATGAAAAATTATCAGAAAAATTCAAGGAATCCATCTGTACCATTTTCATGCATGTTAGAACAACTTATAGCTGCTGTTTAGCACAAATCAATTAAATGGCATTTGAATAATCACATATGGAGTTTGAATTTGAATCTTGTATTCAAACCAACTTCATTTAATCTGTCGCTAGTTGCATTAGCTCAAAACACATTCATTTTGCCATGTCATGATCATGCATCATATTGTGCATTGCATTGATTGTGTTCCCTTCTGTGTTGCCGGTATTTGTCCCCTCCCGATAGACGTGATACCGATGATGTGATCGTTGACACTGATGAAGACTCAATGTTATCTTCAGAAGTGCCAGGCAAGCAAAACCCCCTTGTTCATTCCGATACAATCCCACTCTCTCGCTCCTGCTCTCTTTTACTGCATTAGGACAACAACGATTCAACTGTTACTTGCTGCGGTAGCTGAACCCCTTTATCCTCTGCATGACCTGTCATTGCCACAGTAAATAGATTGAAACCCACTAGTATGAGTAGGAGTTGTTTGAGCCCTATTGTGCCTATTCATTCTTGCTTGTTTGTCATGCCTGCTACTGCTTAGAGTTGAGTCAGGTCTGATTCCTCGGGGATGAATCAGAGGCGTGTGAACCTGTCCTACTGTGTGTGAGCTAAGTGTGTGAATACGATTTGGTAAAGGTAGCGGTGAGAGGCCATGTAGGAGTACATGGTGGGTTGTCTCATTGCAGCCGTCCTCAGGAACTGAGTTCTGTGTTTGTGATCCATGATTCAGCTACTACCACGCATTGGGCCCGAAACCAATGGACCCTCTCGGCTTCTTAATCAACCTTGTCCTCTGTCCAGGAGTTGCAAGTAGTTTCTGGTGTTTGTAGTATGCTGGAGGCCGTGCGCAGTGCTGACCGTAGGGGTGGGCTGTGATGCGGTAGGCACGTGGCCGGGTAAACCGGGCGCCCGTTTGGTGTCACGGAACCCTGTTCACATCGTTTGGGGCTGTGAGCGAAACTCCGGCCGGATCTCCTCATGGATGGAACCCGAATAGGCGATAAACCTGGACTAGAGACTTAGGTGATTAGGTAGGTCGTGGCCGACACCCACGTCGGTCTTCCGCTTGAAGGTTGCCGAGTACATGTCGTGTAAACGGCGGTAAGTGGTGAGAGCGTGTGTGAAGAAGTACACCCCTGCAGGGTTAATATGATCTATTCGAATAGCCGTGTCCGCGGAAAAGGACTTCTGGGTTGCTTATATCAGTTCATAGACAAGTGAAAGTTGATACTCTAGAATACGCAAGATAGGCGTGAGTGCTATGGATGGCGTTCTCGTAGGGAGACGGGAGCGGTTCCATAGTGGTGTATTGGTTGGTGAATATGTGGACTCGTGTGCGCCACCTCAAAAGAGTTACTTGCAGTCGTAGTTCAGGATAGCCACCGAGTCAAAGCTGGCTTGCTGCAGTTAAACCCCACCATCCCCTTTGTTGATAATGATGCATATGTAGATAGTTCTGATGTAAGTCTTGCTGGGTACATTTGTACTCACGTTTGCCTATTTTATGTTTTTGCAGAGAGACTTCAGTCTCACTAGTAATTCCGCATGGTCTTCGACGTTTAGTTTGTTTCCTCAGCTACGATCTTGTGCCTCGGCAGGATCTGGTAGATAGTCAGGCTTCTCAGCCTTTTTCATTTATAGATGTCTGTACTCAGACATGATAGCTTCCGCTTGTGCTTTGATTTGTATGCTCTGAATGTTGGGTCGTGAGACCCCTGTTTGTAATATCTCGCTCCTCGGAGCCTATTGAATAAATACTTGTGTCGTAGAGTCATGTTGTGATGCCATGTTGTATTTGCACATATCGAGCATATTGTGTGTATGTTATTGAAATGCTTGGTATGTGTGGGATCTGGCTATCTAGTTGTTTATCCTTAGTAGCCTCTCTTACCGGGAAATGTCTCCTGGTGTTTCCACTGAGCCATGGTAGCTTGCTGCTGCTCCGGAACACTTAGGCTGGCCGGCATGTGTCCTTCTTCGTTCCTGTGTCTGTCCCTTCGGGGAAATGTCACGCGATGAATACCGGAGTCCTGTTAGCCCGCTACAGCCCAGTTCACCGGAGTCCTGCTAGCCCAGTGCTACAGCCTGGATTCACTCGCTGATGACCGACACGTTCGATGCTGGGTCATGGATGCCTGTCCCTGTAAGTTTGTGCCACTTTGGGTTTACGACTAGCCATGTCAGCCCGGGCTCCTTATCATATGGATGCTAGCGACACTGTCATATACGTGTGCCAAAAGGCGCAAACGGTCCCGGGCAAAGGTAATGCGACACCCGCGGGAATACCGTGCGTGAGGCCGCAAAGTGATATGAGGTGTTACATGCTAGATCGATGTGGCATTGAGTCGGGGTCCTGACAGCGTTAATGTTGGGTCGTGAGACCCCTGTTTGTAATATCTCGCTCCTTGGAGCCTATTGAATAAATACTTGTGTCGTAGAGTCATGTTGTGATGCCATGTTGTATTTGCACATATCGAGCATATTGTGTGTATGTTATTGAAATGCTTGGTATGTGTGGGATCTGGCTATCTAGTTGTTTATCCTTAGTAGCCTCTCTTACCGGGAAATGTCTCCTGGTGTTTCCACTGAGCCATGGTAGCTTGCTGCTGCTCCGGAACACTTAGGCTGGCCGGCATGTGTCCTTCTTCGTTCCTGTGTTTGTCCCTTCGGGGAAATGTCACGCGATGAATACCGGAGTCCTGTTAGCCCGCTACAGCCCGGTTCACCGGAGTCCTGCTAGCCCAGTGCTACAGCCTGGATTCACTCGCTGATGACCGACACGTTCGATGCTGGGTCATGGATGCCTGTCCCTGTAAGTTTGTGCCACTTTGGGTTTACGACTAGCCATGTCAGCCCGGGCTCCTTATCATATGGATGCTAGCGACACTGTCATATACGTGTGCCAAAAGGCGCAAACGGTCCCGGGCAGAGGTAAGGCGACACCCGTGGGAATACTGTGCGTGAGGCCGCAAAGTGATATGAGGTGTTACATGCTAGATCGATGTGGCATTGAGTCGGGGTCCTGACAGCGTTGGTATCAGAGCTTGACTGCCTGTAGGATTACCAAGCCAAACTGGTCGAAGTTGAGTCTAGAAATTCTTTAGTTATATAAGGGAATTGATTGTGGGATGGAACGTAAGGCTCTTTTTACTCCTTACACCTTATGCCTTCTGATCTGAGTCATCATCTTCTCTTCTATGGGGATTAAGAACTAGGCTATCTCTTCTTTCTATTAGGATCACGTGTTACTAATCCGTAGACTTATAAGATTTTTGGACTTAAGCCTCTGTTCATGTTTTTACTGCTTCCGTATGTTAATTGTTGATCTCGAAACCGTGATATTGTGCTTCTGAGTGGTTATGCCACCATTTTTGTGAATGTCTCAAATCTTTTCTGTTATGCTGTCCGAGTCATCCCAGGTTTCTAAATAGTCTGATGCATTTGCAAAATCCTTTCCTTCTGGTTTCGATGCTCCTTTATGCCAGCCCAATCACACTAATTGTTGAGTTGAGGTACTACGTTACCTTGACATATATGTTGGAGATATTATTATGACCCTAGGTGTCTTAGGGGATCATCTAGTAATTTAGCCATGATTTGTGTTCCCAGTGTGATGATTCTGGCCATCATTCTCGAAAGCATCCCGTGATGCTACTTAGTAATAGGTATTCTATTCCTGGGTTCTTAAACCCGATATTCACCCTACTTACATCATGTTGATAGTGTTGCTAGTTCTTTTAGTATATTAGTAACCTTTGCGATAGTCCTCGAGGTCCGTGGTATATCGTTCTTCCAAATACCATGAACCATTATGGCAGATGTTTGTTGGATCAAAAGATCACAACAGGCCCTCTATGAGTTCTCCATGCTATATTGTGACTCTGCCAGCTCAACCTTTCTGCATGGGTTATCCGGAAGAATTATGTTGAACTTTGTTCGGCATACCAACCCATGTATCCACAACTCAGAAAGTTATATGTTCCTTTGAGTTGTCCCTCTTTAGTTGTCCACTGACCTTCGTCTATCAATTGATAGTCAAGAGTATGCGTGCGTTCGTTTATCGATGCCTATTACTCTTGTGGTCCGTCAAGCCATTCTATCGCGGAATGACTTGGAGAAACAAACTCCAGTACCTCTTCCATATCCAGGATTGGGTCAAAGAAGTTGTGCTCCGCAGATCAAATTGCTAATCCAGCTTTTGTTCTGTTCTACCTTGGAGTACTACCATCTTTATATCGGGATTGTTATAGGAATTGCACACCATCCTATGAACTCTTGGTACAGTGATACTTCTTGCCATCGTTAGTCATTCCTCGGTGTTCGTGTTGATGCAACCGGAATACCGACAAATGAATTGTGATGCGTGAAACCAGTACGCCTAGCAACCTCGTTGCTGGGTAGCTAAATGGACGATAATCTCATTCTTAGCGTGTTGATTATTGAATCGTCACCCTAAGATTGATTGTGCTACCTAGTCCTTATTTCGGTGCACCCTTCGATTGATGAGTTAGGATCTTGTCAAGTCCTCACTCATTTGATCATATCGTCTTGCCCTCAAAAGCGAGATTGTTCTCGAGCTTAGTAACATACCGGTGGTTCGTGACTTTCCAAATATCTTCTCGGAAGTATTACCAGGTTGTTCCCTGACTGTTATGTTGAGCTCGTGATCAAGTTGGATTCTTGTGAACCACCCTCTCTCCAAGATCGGTGTTAGATATCCCTGAGCTAGTTGGTTAAGCTAGACAACAACTTGGAGAGTTGGAAGATAAAATCTTGCCTGACTTAGTTCGTTCCAAAGGGATATTCTTGTGTAGTGTGTGTTGAAGAAAGATGATATCTTCATCGATTGGTCCCTGTGATCAGTTGTTGGACCTATTGTCTTATCAATCCTTTGATTTGAGTGTGGGCCATCGTCAAGTCAAATCAGTACCAATGATGCTCGTAATGTTGTCTTATTCGTGGTTGATCCCTCGAGCATACACCATTACATCTTTGGTCTGACCAATGCTATCACCGTGTTCACTTAACTATGGAATTCCTTTTAAAAGGAAACCTGGATGAATTGTTGTTGAGCCCATTGACAACATCCTTATCTCCTCCATGATTTTGTTGACCATTAAGCTAGTATTGGAAACTTTTGAAAGCATTTGCTCATGCTAGCTCATGAAGCATATGTTTGGATGAAGGTAGTGACTTCCTTTAATTCATGTGCATCTGATGCAAGTTGCCGCCGTGGATTCAAGAAAGTCAATGTTGCTTTCTTTGGAATCATTCCAAATCAGTCATGCACACGTGCGAAGAATGCTGTGGTTTGAAGACTTGCAACCTTCAATCTATATGTATCCCTAGCACACCAAGCCACTGATTGATTTGTTCAAGGAGAAGGAGTTCCTTCATAAGAGCTAATCCGGACTTATGTAAGGACTTCGATACCCTCGTTGATGGTTCCCCCTCCTGAACTCGGTAGTGTTTTATTATAAGACTACTATGTGGTCATGCTTGTCTGGGACAGCGTGTTCACATGTTTATAGCAGAACCAGCTCATGTTTTGGAGCTTACTATCGTAGTTCATTCCCCGAGAATCTCGCAACGTCATCTCGTCGATTTGTGTTGCAAATTTCCGTTTTTCTTCCTAGACTCGATGAGTCTGGAATATCCTGACACCAACCAGATCTGAATCTCAGGCAGATATGATGGTTGGAATATTTCCCAAGAATTATAATATTGGTCGCGCGATAACCGGTAAAGTGGATGTCGTGGCCAACACACCCAGCTGGAAGACCTGTTATTATAATATCTTGATTGATGAAGTTGGCCACCTCCCCATAGGGATTTCGTAGGGTTTACTCCCTAGTTGCCCCTATGGATTTCTGAGATCCCGAAGTCCGACCTTTTTACTTGATGTTCTAGATATCAAACCATATCTATGAATGGGTTACACTAGCACATCAAGGAGAACATTAGAAACGGAGTGCTAAATGTCTCTCGGTCGATCATCCAGATTTTATTTGCTTGGCCTCGCTAAGGTGAAATCTGAGAAAGTGTTATCCTCCTTCGCATCTGCATCGTCCATCGCTATTCATCATGGTAGTATGTTGTGTTGTCAGCACCCTTGACACGGATGTTGGTAAAACCTTAATGATTATGGAATTGCTCAAGTTCTTGAGAGCACGCGCAAGTGCTCGGTTTGATCGTCGGCATTAACTGTATAGCGCTCTCAATTTCCTCGGTTATGCTATAACCATTCCAATAGTGGAATAACTCTCTATTGTTGAGCCTCTCCCCAGTTACCAGAATCATTCCCAGCATCTGCATTTTGTTCCCATCTTGCACCGCCAATGTGTCATTCTACCATGGGTCTCTTCCATTTCCGGTGATAAGCAAATTCATCCATTACGTTGTCTTCAACAAGGTAATCCACATCATCCAAGTCCGAGTATGCCATTCTACCGACCCCCTCCAAACGATCGCTCGAGAATTGTCTTAGGCTGGTTTAAAGAGTTTCAATGATCCTTGAATCAAAGGTAATTCTTTTTGCCACTTAAGGAAATAATCTACGAATCACCCTCCTCCAGGATGTTTCGTCGTGGTATCATGGCAACTCAACTCGTCGCTACGTGGACAATCGTTTACCACCTTTTTAAGTGTGGAATTGTTGTCCACCTAGTGAACCTTCGTCATCTGTTTCTTTCCACCCCTCTTGATGTGTATCTCGTGTCTCAACCCGAGAGATGGTCCTATATCTCACTCCGTGAGTTGTCCGTTCTTCGAGAAGATCGACCCTTCTAGAGTCTCCTTCTTCCCTCCATGTCATGTTGACATGATTTCTCAGAGCAAGACTTCAAGACAATGATGGTGATCGAATCAACGTTCCTATGAAGTGCAACCTGGATCGTGAAGATTGTACTAGTTGCGTTCCCCATCGTCTTACCCTACACTTGAATCTCGGGACGAGATTTTTGCTTAGTGGGGGTGAGTTGTCACAGCCCTAGAATATTTTTTGTAAATAGTTGCATCTTCATCCAGGCATCATATTTAAATTTCTGAAACTTGAACTGAGGAATTTTGGAAGCCTCAAAAACTTAAATAAAAGAAGGGCGAAAACCCTAAAAATCTCATTCATTGCTCCAAAATGCTCTTCTTAAATGTTTGATAATTTTTGGTAAGGGTTCTGGTCCCAACCAAAATATTGAACATTTTTAAGGATTTATTTTTGGGACTTTGAATTTAAATCATTAGCTATTTGAATTTGAATTATATTCATATAACTAGAATATAATTTCAAATACCCCTGAAATATTTTATGAGCTTTTGGAAAAGTCCATATAGCAAAATAAAAATATTCAGAGGAGCTTTTGGCATTGTTTGAATTATTATTTTTAATTCAAAACAGTGGCAAAAGAATTAAATAAAAGCAAAACAGAACAGAATTATATAAAAAAAGCAGAAGCCTACCTGGCGCTCACCTCTCAGCCCACCCGGCCCAAACCTACCTGGCGGCCTAGCTGGCAGGCCCAGCCCACCTCCTCCTCCCTGTCGCCTTCCTCCTCGCGCCAGTAGGCAGAGGAGGGACTCGGCGCACGCGCCCGAGCTCGCCACGCCACCACCCTGCTCGTCTGCATCGCCTGGACACCGCGACGCCTCGCGTCATCCTCTCGGCGCCACCTCGACCCCCTGGAACCCTCCCGCTCACTCCCTCGTCCCCATCTCCTCCTCTGTTCTTTCTCTCGCACGCACCCGAGAGCGACCGCCGCCGCCGCTTGCTGCTGCCGCGGCCACCGCCGCCCCCTCGCTTCTCTGACCAGCCCACGAGCTCCGCCTAGAACCCGAGCGCCTCTCCGCCGACCCACGCAAGGCCGGAGGACCCCAAGACGACGCCGCGACCCTTCTTCCCCGTCCACGGCCGCCGGATGCCGCCGCCCGATTCGTCGTCCACAGGGCCTCCCTGAGCTCGCCGTCTTCTTCATACGACTCCCTGTGAGCCCCTCTCCCTTTCCCCTCATACCCCGTGGTGGATTTGGTTCGCTAGCTCGATTCCCGCCATCGCCGAGAGCTTCTGCCGTCGTGTCTCATCGCCGCCGTGGCCTGAGCTCGATCTGCTCACGTCCGAGCACGCGGTAGTGCTCCAGGAGCTCCCCTGGTGCTCTTGCGCCTCTCAACCTGCTCGCTAGCAAGTTGCAGCCCCGCGCCCCGACCGAGCCCGAGCATCGCCGCCGCCGAGCTCATCGCCGGTGCCGCTACAGCCCGCATCAGCTCCAGCCACCACCACCATCGTACGCGCCCTGCTGCGGGTGTTCCAACGCACCCGGCCACGCGACCTCCCGTCGCCGGAGTTGGCCGGACGAGCGACCTCGCCGTGCCCTGTTACGCCGGCGGCTAAACGCCGATTAGAGCTGACGTGGAGCATTAGGTTAGGTGCTAATCACTCAGTTAATTAAACCCTTGTGCATGACATGTGGGACCGCTGCTGTTAAAAACACGGGTTAAGTTAAATAACCCCCTGTTAGCTCTCTATCTCACTGACATGTGGGCCTCGATGTCAGTTTGACTTGCTGACGTGGCTTTTGACCGGCCCCACACGTCAGTGACTCATGCCAGCGGTGTGTCACTGACCAGTGGGCCCCACTGGTCAGAGTTTGACCGGACTGTGCCACGTTGACCTGCTGACGTCATCATGACGTCAGGATGACGCAGTAATGTTTTCTAGATTTATTTTAATCAGAAAATTCCAGAAAATTGTATAAACTTCAATAAATCATAGAAAATTAACCGTAACTCCAAATTAAATAATTTATATATGAAAAATTATCAGAAAAATTCAAGGAATCCATCTGTACCATTTTCATGCATGTTAGAACAACTTATAGCTGCTGTTTAGCACAAATCAATTAAATGGCATTTGAATAATCACATATGGAGTTTGAATTTGAATCTTGTATTCAAACCAACTTCATTTAATCTGTCGCTAGTTGCATTAGCTCAAAAGACATTCATTTTGCCATGTCATGATCATGCATCATATTGTGCATTGCATTGATTGTGTTCCCTTCTGTGTTGCCGGTATTTGTCCCCTCCCGATAGACGTGATACCGATGATGTGATCGTTGACACTGATGAAGACTCAATGTTATCTTCAGAAGTGCCAGGCAAGCAAAACCCCCTTGTTCATTCCGATACAATCCCACTCTCTCGCTCCTGCTCTCTTTTACTGCATTAGGACAACAACAATTCAACTGTTACTTGCTGCGGTAGCTGAACCCCTTTATCCTCTGCATGACCTGTCATTGCCACAGTAAATAGATTGAAACACACTAGTATGAGTAGGAGTTGTTTGAGCCCTGTTGTGCCTACTCATTCTTGCTTGTTTGTCATGCCTGCTACTGCTTAGAGTTGAGTCAGGTCTGATTCCTCGGGGATGAATCAGAGGCGTGTGAACCTGTCCTACTGTGTGTGAGCTAAGTGTGTGAATACGATTTGGTAAAGGTAGCGGTGAGAGGCCATGTAGGAGTACATGGTGGGTTGTCTCATTGCAGCCGTCCTCAGGAACTGAGTTCTGTGTTTGTGATCCATGATTCAGCTACTACCACGCATTGGGCCCGAAACCAATGGACCCTCTCGGCTTCTTAATCACCCTTGTCCTCTGTCCAGGAGTTGCAAGTAGTTTCTGGTGTTTGTAGTATGCTGGAGGCCGTGCGCAGCGCTGACCGTAGGGGTGGGCTGTGATGCGGTAGGCACGTGGCCGGGTAAACCGGGCGCCCGTTTGGTGTCACAGAACCCTGTTCACATCGTTTGGGGCTGTGAGCGAAACTCCGGCCGGATCTCCTCATGGATGGAACCCGAATAGGCGATAAACCTGGACTAGAGACTTAGGTGATTAGGTAGGTCGTGGCCGACACCCACGTTGGGCTTCCGCTTGAAGGTTGCCGAGTACATGTCGTGTAAACGGTGGTAAGTGGTGAGAGCGTGTGTGAAGAAGTACACCCCTGCAGGGTTAATATGATCTATTCGAATAGCCGTGTCCGCGGAAAAGGACTTCTGGGTTGCTTATATCAGTTCATAGACAAGTGAAAGTGGATACTCTAAAATACGCAAGATAGGCGTGAGTGCTATGGATGGCGTTCTCGTAGGGAGACGGGAGCGGTTCCATAGTGGTGTATTGGTTGGTGAATATGTGGACTCGTGTGCGCCACCTCAAAAGAGTTACTTGCAGTCGTAGTTCAGGATAGCCACCGAGTCAAAGCTGGCTTGCTGCAGTTAAACCCCACCATCCCCTTTGTGGATAATGATGCATATGTAGATAGTTCTGATGTAAGTCTTGCTGGGTACATTTGTACTCACGTTTGCCTATTTTATGTTTTTGCAGAGAGACTTTAGTCTCACTAGTAATTCCACGTGGTCTTCGACGTTTAGTTTGTTACCTCAGCTACGATCTTGTGCCTCGGTAGGATCTGGTAGATAGTCAGGCTTCTCAGCCTTTTTCATTTATAGATGTCTGTACTCAGACATGATAGCTTCCGCTTGTGCTTTGATTTGTATGCTCTGAATGTTGGGTCGTGAGACCCCTGTTTGTAATATCTCGCTCCTCGGAGCCTATTGAATAAATACTTGTGTCGTAGAGTCATGTTGTGATGCCATGTTGTATTTGCACATATCGAGCATATTGTGTGTATGTTATTGAAATGCTTGGTATGTGTGGGATCTGGCTATCTAGTTGTTTATCCTTAGTAGCCTCTCTTACCGGGAAATGTCTCCTGGTGTTTCCACTGAGCCATGGTAGCTTGCTGCTGCTCCGGAACACTTAGGTTGGCCGGCATGTGTCCTTCTTCGTTCCTGTGTCTGTCCCTTCGGGGAAATGTCACGCGATGAATACCGGAGTCCTGTTAGCCCGCTACAGCCCGGTTCACCGGAGTCCTGCTAGCCCTGTGCTACAGCCTAGATTCACTCGCTGATGACCGACACGTTCGATGCTGGGTCATGGAGGCCTGTCCCTGTAAGTTTGTGCCACTTTGGGTTTACGACTAGCCATGTCAGCCCGGGCTCCTTATCATATGGATGCTAGGGACACTGTCATATACGTGTGCCAAAAGGCGCAAACGGTCCCGGGCAGAGGTAAGGCGACACCCGTGGGAATACCGTGCGTGAGGCCGCAAAGTGATATGAGGTGTTACATGCTAGATCGATGTGGCATTGAGTCGGGGTCCTGACAGCTCACCACTCGGTAGGATTTTCAAACACTTAGGCGAGTACTGGACTACAGCTAAGCCCCCGAGTGGGAGGGTCACTCTCCACTCGGTAGGATTTTTCAAACTTAGACGAGTACTGGACTGCACCTAAGCCTCCGAGTGGGAGGGTCGCTCTCCATAAGGTAGGATTTTTCAAACTTAGGTGAGTACTGGACTACAGCTAAGCCTCCGAGTGGGAGGGTCACTGTCCACTCGGTAGGATTTTTCAAACTTAGACGAGTACTGGACTACAGCTAAGCCTCCGAGTGGGAGGGTCGCTCTCCACTCGGTAGGATTTTTCAAACTTAGACGAGTACTAGATTGCAGATAAGCCCCCGAGTGGGAGGCTGGCTCACCACTCGGTAGGATTTTCAAACACTTAAGAGAGTACTGGACTGCAGCTAAGCCCCCGAGTGGGACGGTCGCTGTCCACTCGGTAGGATTTTCAAACACTTCGGCGAGTACTGGACTGTAGCTAAGCCCCCGAGTGGGAGGCTGGCTCACCACTCGGTAGGATTTTCAAACACTTAGGCGAGTACTGGACTGCAGCTAAGCCCCCGAGTGGGAGGGTCGCTCACCACTCGGTAGGATTTTCAAACATTTAGGTGAGTACTGGACTGCAGCTAAGCC
>NW_021315866.1:0-1294 GCF_002162155.2 Triticum dicoccoides | reverse complement strand
CCCTGTCGCTCCGCCACAAAGATCCACACAGAGGGCCGTCGGGACAAAGGTCCTTTCAGCCCCCAATCCGTGAATCACTCGCGGGTACTCTTCGAGCTGACCCGACTTTAGTCACCATCTGTATAGTATGTATGTATGTATAGTATATACCCGTGATCACCTCCCGAGTGATCACGGCCCAATAGTATAGCAAGGCAGACTGACAAGAATGTAGGGCCAATGATGATAAACTAGCATCCTATACTAAGCATTTAGGATTGCAGGTAAGGTATCAACAGATGTAGCGACAATGTCAGGCTATGCATCAGAATAGGATTAACGAAAGCGGTAACATGCTACACTACTCTAATGCAAGCAGTATAGAGTAGAATAGGCGATATCTGGTGATCAAGGGGGGGCTTGCCTGGTTGCTCTGGCAAGAGAGAGGGGTCGTCAACACCGTAGTCGAACTGGCCAGCAGCAGCGTCGGTCTCGTAGTCTACCGGAGAGAAGAGGGGGAAGAAACAATGAATACAAGTAAATAGATGCATATCGATGCATGACATGTCAAGAAGTGATGCTAGGCGTGCCCTAACGTGGTATGAGGGGGTACTGGTTAGGGGGGAAAAACATCCGGGGAAGTTTTCCCGGTTCCGAATGTCTGTCAGTCAGATGAACCGGAGAGGAAAGTTTGCAGGTTCGATAGGTTACAGGCGTGTGGTGGACGAACGGACTGCGTATCCGGATTCGTCACGTCGTTCTGAGCAACTTTCATGTTGAAAATATTTTAATCCGGATTACGGATTAAAAGATATGATTTTTAAAAGATTTTATTAATTTCAGGAATTTAATTAATTATTTAATTAATTTCGAAAATGCTTTTATGACATCAGCATGATGTCATGCTGACATCATCAGTCAACAGGGTTGACCGAGTCAACCCTGACAGGTGGGTCCCGCATGTCATTCTCTAATATCTAATTAACCTAATCAGAGTTAATTAACATTAGTTAATTAGGTTAATTAGTGATTAGGGTTAATTAATCAGAATTAATTAGACTAATTAATTACTTACCTAATTAATTAATTAATTAATTAGTTAATTAGTTTTAATTCATTTTCATTTTATTTTTATTCCCTGCTTTAATTAAAAAAACGTTCTGTTGTGTGGGGGGTGGGGCCCCCATGTCATTGGCCCCGAGGGGCAAACGGGCAAGCGGGCGCGCGGGGCGATGCCCGTTCGGGCGCACCCCAGGAGGACACGGCGCCCGCGCCCGCGCCCGAGGCCAACGGGGGCCGGGGCGGCCGAGGCCCA
>NW_021315865.1:0-1144 GCF_002162155.2 Triticum dicoccoides | reverse complement strand
AACTAGATGAAACCCACTAGCATGTGTAGGAGTTGATTGAGCCATATGTATGTGTTGTTCCTACCTTGCTATGCCTGCTATGCTTAGAGTCGTGTCAGGTCTGGTTCATCTGGGTGATGGGCTAGAGTGAAATGATTATGTCGGTAATGAGAGTGGTGTGGTGAACACGATTTGGTAAAGGTATCGATGAGAGGCCATGTAGGAGTACATGGTGGGTTGTTTCATTGAAGCCGACCTTAAGCACTGAGATCTGTATGTGTGATTTAAGATACAGCTACTACCATGCATTGGGCCCTGAAATATGACCCCGCTCGACTTCTTATTCACCCTAGCCCTCTGTCCAGGAGTTGCACGTAGTTTCTGGTGTTTGTAGCCTACTGGAGGCCGTGGACAGTGCTGACCGTAGGGGTGGGCTGTGATGCGGTAGGTACGTGGCACGGTGTACCGAATACCCGTTAGGTATCTTGGGAACCCTGTTCACATCGTTCGGGGCCGTATGGGAAACCTCGGCCGGACTCCCTGCGGATGGAACCTGAATAGGCGATAAACCTGGACTAGAGGCTTAAGTGTTTAGGTAGGTCGTGGTCTACACCCACGTCGGCTTTCGCTTGAAGTCTGCCGAGCACATGTCGTGTGCAGACGCTAAGTGGTGGAAACATGTATGAAGAAGTACACCCCTGCAGGGTTATCATAATCTATTCGAATAGCCGCGTCCGCGGTAAAGGACTACTGGGTTGCCTATACAGTTCATAGACAAGTAAATGGAAACTACTAAAAGCCTCAAGATAAGTGTGAGTGCCGAGGATGGCTCTTCCGTAGGAAGACGGAGGTGGATCCTCGGTAGTGTATTGAAGTGGTGAGTAGTGGACTCGTGTGCGCAAAACCATTTCAAGTTGAAGGATCGTAGGATAGCCTAGCCAAGAGTCAAAGCTGGCTTGCTGCAATAACTCCACCAACCCTTCTTGATAATATGCATGTATGTAGGATCTGATGTAAGTCTTGCTGAGTACCTTTGTACTCATGTTGCTATAATCTACATTTTTACAGAAGACGCTGCAACCCCTTCTGATGGGTTCTATGTAGACGTTGACATCAACGAGTAGGCTAAGGACCCAGGTGGTGACCCTGAGCTTGTGATGGACCA
>NW_021315864.1:0-3706 GCF_002162155.2 Triticum dicoccoides | reverse complement strand
TTGTCCTTTTCAATTTAAGTTTTCAGTTGTACAACCAAGTTCCTTCTTCATACCATGTAAATTAAACTATACAGAGCAAGTGATCTTCTTTTGCACTGCATGTATGCTTCTGTTCTTCATCCGTAATCCAGTGGTGTGGTGAACCTACCCACTACAGCACAATGTCATATTCTGCAATGTCTTAACTATGAACAATGTCATATCATTCTACTATTATTTAAACCGTCTCTTCATTTGACAATCTGAAATGAGATAAATTGACAGCACACTAACCATTGATACTTATGAGTTCTTGATCTGTAATCCAGTGGTGTCGTGAAGCTGCCAACTCCTTCACAATTTCATTTCCTGCCATGTCTTGACCTGAACAATACCATATTGTGTTAATGCAATTTTAAACTGTGTCACTTTATTCGTCAGTAAGAAATGTGATGAATTGTCAGCACTGATACTTTTATGTGCAAAACCTGTCATCTGTCTGCTTGTTTATCTTTCAGAGTGAGGAAGATATAAGTGTTGAACAAGCGCAGTCTCTTGCTCAGCTTCTTGCGCTGCAGCTCCCCACTAGGGCTAACCTTTCTTGAACTCTATTGAAGTGTTGTCGGTTTTGTATATTATTTTGTCGGCGTGTTTATTTGCACTAGTGGCGATCTTTGATGCCCAGTGTATGTAATCTGTTGTCTTCTTGTGCTTTATTATCATAGTGGCGAACTTTGATGCCCAGTGGATGTAATATGCTGTAATTTCTTTGTTGTATAGTCTAGATTTTTTCTTATTCACGATGCTGCAGTTATTTTACTGTATATATATCATGTCTTCGCAGTAAACCGGCCAAACCGTAAAATTACGATACATAATCGGGTCGTCATGCAATCACGATGTATGATCCGCATCATGGGCCCCGTCAAACTGGCCCACTAATAGATTCCGGCCTTTAATAGGCCGAGTAACCCCCGACCCTCTTTTCGCAACAAAACTCAATGGGCTTTTAGGAGGCTGAGAAGTAGGCTGGGCCTGAAACGTGCCGAATAGCTCACGGGCCGGCGGCAGCCCGAAATGGACCCCAACCCATGATTGTGCGAACCAATTCACGCGCTTTTAACAGGCCAAAGTTGTCTCGGTCCTTGTTTGGCCCAATCAGATATCGGCTGCGAGTAGGCCGGATGCAAATCGGGCTGTAGTTAGGCCCAACTATATGACGGGCTTTTAACATGCCAAAATTAATATAGGGCTAAAATGTTAAATGGGCCCTTAACAGGCCGAAACTAATAGCAGGTCGAATTACTAAATGAGCCTTTAGCAAGTGGGCCCAAAAGCATAGCGTCCAGTCAACGGGCCGAATCTGATATGTGCCATAATTGAGCCCAAAGCGTCTTAAAGGGCCGGACCTGATCTGGGTCGTGATTTGGCCCAGAAAGTGGAAGGCTTTTAATGGGCCGGATCTTATATGGGCCATTATTAGGCCCAGAACGTGGCAGGCCATTAATGGACCGAATCAATTATGGGCCGGCATTTGTCCCAAAACATGGCAGCCAGTTAATGGGCCGGCCTACTAGGGTCCTCAAAATCTTGTGGGCCTACAGCTGGGCCGATCCATTAATGTCGGCGAAATCTCGTGGGCCTTTAGCTGGGCCGGCCCATTATGATCCGCAAAAAATTTGTGGGCCTTTACCTAGGCCGACCCATTATGGCACACAATAATCTTGTGGGCCTTTACCTGGGCCGGCCTATTATGGCCCGCAAATCTTGTGGGCCTTTAGCTGGGCCAGCCCATTATAGTCCGCAAAATCTCGTGGGCTTTTAACTGGGCCGGCCCATTATGGGCCGCAAAATCTTGTGGGCCTTTAGTTGGGTCGGCCCATTTAAACTTGATTGGCCGTGCCACATGTCGACGTATCACAGGCGCCTTCTGTCCAATGAGTGGATGACATCTGTCCCAACGATGAGCCGACACGTGTTTCCTCCAGCCAATGATGATTTTACACGTGGAAAATCCCCATTGGTCGGGGCTGCTAACGGGTTATCGGATCCAAATCCCGACCCGATAGCTTCACGGCGTTCCGTTACAGTGGATGCCACGTGTCGGTCACCCTTGACGAAAGCACTTCTGTGACGCGCGATTTATCGTCATGGAAGTGGACACTTCCGTGATGATAATTTTGGTAATGTCATGGAACACTTCTACGACAGCACAGGTATGACTATCTTGATTCTGTCATAAATTTGTCATGGATGTACATGCATGACAAAAAACGCGACCTACTGTGACAAATATGTATCATCACGGAAGTGTATTTTTTTGTAGTGATGGAAGGTGAGACAAAACTAAACTAGACAAAAATAAACCAGACGAATAAAATCATGGAGACTATCCTACCAAGTGAGACATCAGGAGTAGAGATAAATAGCATGTCCTTGAACTCCCCTACCATTGGAATTGCCATACACGGGCATTTATATCAATTTAATGATTTTTGGTTAGAATTTGATATTAATTCAAAATAATTTTTTATTTAGTCCTCCATTATGCCATGGGCTTGTCAGCCAAGACTCGAGGCAACACATTTCTAGAAACTACGGAAATTCTATAGAATTATATGAATTCTATATAAAATTTGCTTCTAAATTAGGCTGAGAAAATCAAATTAAGTGTTTGCATTTTATTCAGAATAGAGTTTTCCACGCGTTGACGAATGAGCCAACGCGCACGTCCTCCCCTCCCGCACTTACTATTGGGTCGGCCCATGAGCGTAATTCATTTTGTTTTTTCTTTTGCTTTTTTCTATTTTTTATTTTTAAAAATAATTCAGGATTTCAAAAGTTTGCAAATTTTTCAAAATTGTGAATTTTGGAAAACAAATCCTGAAATGATAAAATGTTTGTTTATTAAAAAATTCACATATTAAAAAATCTTCGTGAATTTGAACACAATTTGACCAATTCAAAAACATTCATGGCTTTCTTAAAGGTTTACAAAAACTGATCCTGAATTTCAAAAAAAATGTTCACTAACTCAAAAATTGTTCATTTATTAAGATTATGTTCATCAATCCAAAAATCAAGGTCGACTCAATTTTTTTCATCAATTCAAAAACAAATCACCAGTTTAAAAAATGTGCACAATTTCAAAACAAAATAGCAAAAGATAAGAAAATATTCTCGATGTCAAAAAATGTTTTTCTATTAAAAACATTTATGGTTTAATAAAAAAATTCATGAATTAAAAAAATGTTCATGATTTTAAAAGAAAAATTTTGAATTTGAAAAATATTCACGATTTTAGAAGTATGTTTTAAAAAAGTTAATAATTTTTTAAATGTTCCCAAATTTCAAAAAAAAAGCGCAATAGAGAAATTTGAAAAATGTAGAAAAAGGAATGACATGAAAAAACAAAAAAGTGAAAAGAACAACTAAATGGGAAAAAGAAAGAAAAAACAAAAAAAGAAAATAACGAAAACAGAAAAAGGGGTTCAGAGAAGACTCTAGACCCTTCCGAGAATGGTCCGGCCCAGAAGAGGACCACGCGCATGAGGGTGGTACGCTACATAGCAACCTATGCGTGGAATAGGATTCCCCCTTTCATGCATGCACTCAGCTGGCCTGTTGGACTAGCACAGGTCCGGCCGTGGGCTAGAACGTGATGAAATTCGAAAAGAAAAAATGGTGAGGATTGCACATGTGTGTACGCTCTATGATATTTTAAAAG
>NW_021315863.1:0-1086 GCF_002162155.2 Triticum dicoccoides | reverse complement strand
TTCTGTTCTACCTTGGAGTATTACCATCTTTATATCGGGATTGTTATAGGAATTGCACACCATCCCATGAACTCTTGGTACAGTGATACTTCTTGCCATCACTGTTCATTCCTCGGCCCTCGTGTTGATGCAACCGGAATACCGACAAATGAATTGTGATGTGTGAGATCAATACTCCTAGCAACCTCGTTGCTTGGTAGTTAAAGGATAATAATTTTATTCTTAGTATGTTGGTTATTGAATCACCATTCTAAGATTGATCGTGCTACCTAGTCCTTATTTCCTGGTGCACTCTTTGATTGATGAGTTAGGATTTGTCAAGTCCTCGCTCATTTGATCATATCATCTTGCCCTGAAAAGCAAGATTGTTCTCGAGCTTAGTAACATACCGGTGGTTCGTGACTTTCCAAATATCTTCTTGGAGGTGTTACCGGGTTGTCACCTGACCGCTATGTTGAGTTCGTGATCAAGTTGGTTTCTTGTGAACCACCTTCTCTCCAAGAATCGGTGTTAGATATCCCTGAGCTAGTTGGTTAAGCTAGACAACAACTTGGAGATTTGGAAGATAAAAGCTTGTCTGACTTAGTTCGTTCCAAAGGGATATTCTTGTGTAGTGTGTGTTGAAGAAAGATGATATCTTCATCGATTGGTCCTTGTGATCAGTTGCTGGACCTATTGTCTTATCAATTCCTTGATTTGAGTGTGGGCTATCGTCAAATCAAATCAGTACCAACGATGCTCGTAATGTTGTCCTACTCGTGGTTGATCCCTCGAGCATACACCATTACATCTTTGGTCTGACCAATGCTATCACCGTGTTCACATGATGGTGGAAGTCCAGTGATATGGAAATTCCGATGAGTTGCTGTTGAGCCCATCAGTAGCATTTTGTCTCCCCCCATGAATCATGTTGAACATCAACCTAGTGTTGGAAACTTTTGAAAGCATTTGCTCATGCTAGCTCGTGAAGCATATGTTCGGATGTAAGAAGTGATTTCCTCTAGTTCGTGTGCATTTGATGCAAGTTGCCGCCGTGGACTCGAGAAAGTCAATGTTGCTTCCTCTGGAATCATCGCAAGTCAGTCA
>NW_021315862.1:0-1387 GCF_002162155.2 Triticum dicoccoides | reverse complement strand
GTGCTTGATCGGTTGGATCGAGAAGACGTACGACTACTTCCTCTACGTCGTGTCATCGCTTCCGCAGTCGGTCTGCGTTGGGTACGTAGACAATACTCTCCCCTCGTTGCTATGCATCACATGATCTTGCGTGTGCGTAGGAAATTTTTTGAAATTACTACGAAACCCAACAGTGGCATCCGAGCCTAGGTTATTTATGTTGATGTTATATGCACGAGTAGAACACAAGTGAGTTGTGGACGATACAAGTCATACTGCCTACCAGCATGTCATACTTTGGTTCGGCGGTATTGTTGGACGAGACGACCCGGACCAACCTTACGCGTACGCTTACGCGAGACCGGTTCCCTCGACGTGCTTTGCATAGAGATGGCTTGCGGGCGACTGTCTCTCCAACTTTAGTTGAACCAAGTATGGCTACGCCCGGTCCTTGCGAAGGTTAAAACGGAGTCTATTTGACAAACTATCATTGTGGTTTTGATGCGTAGGTGAGATTGGTTCTTACTTAAGCCCGTAGCAGCCACGTAAAACATGCAACAACAAAGTAGAGGACGTCTAACTTGTTTTTGCAGGGCATATTGTGATGTGATATGGTCAAGGCATGATGCTGAATTTTATTGTATGAGATGATCATGTTTTGTAACCAAGTTATCGGCAACTGGCAGGAGCCATATGGTTGTCGCTTTATTGTATGCAATGCAATCGCGATGTAATGCTTTACTTTATTACTAAACGGTAGTAATAGTCGTGAAAGCATAAGATTGGCAAGACGACAACGATGCTACGATGGAGATCAAGGTGTCGCGCCGGTGACGATGGTGATCATGACGGTGCTTCGGAGATGGAGATCACAAGCACAAGATGATGATGGCCATATCATATCACTTATATTGATTGCATGTGATGTTTATCTTTTTATGCATCTTATCTTGCTTTGATTGACGGTAGCTTTATAAGATGATCTCTCACTAAATTATCAAGAAGTGTTCTCCCTGAGTATGCACCGTTGCGAAAGTTCTTCGTGCTGAGACACCACGTGATGATCGGGTGTGATAGGCTCTACGTTCAAATACAACGGGTGCAAAACAGTTGCGCACGCAGAATACTCAGGTTAAACTTGACGAGCCTAGCATATACAGATATGGCCTCGGAACACGGAGACCGAAAGGTCGAGCGTGAATCATATAGTAGATATGATCAACATAATGATGTTCACCGATGAAACTACTCCATCTCACGTGATGATCGGACATGGTTTAGTTGATTTGGATCACGTGATCACTTAGAGGATTAGAGGGATGTCTATCTAAGTGGGAGTTCTTTAGTAATATGATTAATTGAACTTAAAATTTATCATGAACTTAGTCCCTGAAAGTATCTTGCTTGT
>NW_021315861.1:0-1407 GCF_002162155.2 Triticum dicoccoides | reverse complement strand
GTTGGAGCAGCTGAGCTAGGGTGGAACACAGCACCACAGGAGCAGGACAAACCACACAAGGTTTTCTTTGACACATATCTATAACAGAAGTAATTGTTTAAGGACTTGTTTGAATTTGAGGATTCTAACAATGCAGTGATAGGAAATAGACAGGAATAGGATAGGAATGCACGTGCAAAATAGAGAATTTAAAAATCCTGATTTCTGCCAATCTGGGTGTTTGATTCACAAGAATTGGAAGATCACATGATGCAAAGAAGCATGGTGAGATTAAGTCAAACTACAAGAAAATGTACGGTTATAATGCTATTATGGTACTATCTCTTAGTCTTGTGCTTCATGAATAGGAATTTAAAAAGGAGGACAAGTGGAAATTAAAATTCATACGGTTTTTCTTTCAAGGAGACACTAAAAGAACAAATCCTACAGTTTTCCTTTGATCCATTCCGTTGAACCAAATTCATGAATAGTAGTACCATAGGAAACTTTCCAATTCCTATGTTTTTCCTTCACTTTTCCTTTCAAGCACTGGCAATTCTAGTAGGCAGGCTTGAGCAAGGAAAAGCCTACACTAAAAAAATGTTTTTGTGCTACTTCTATTACTTCGGACCCAGGCCACTGCCCTACTAGCTCAACTCCCAGGCCCATCGACAAATGCACAACTCAAACACGCAGAGATAAATAATGATGGCGTTCAAGAGAGTCCATCACGGATAGCTAAGTTGCCTGGTACCTCACTTCTTGTCATATAGTAGTATAAAATAATCGCATTTCATGTTACTACGTGTGCTCAGTGGACAATATATATAACATGTAAAGTAAAAAAGAGATGCAACAAGTGTACAACCTCTTTGGCGAAGCCATGTCGATCTCAGCATGATTGGGTTGGTCGGTGAGGATGCTCCGGCTGACTTGGTTGTCGGAGGAGGGGAAGAAGATCTTAGGTGTCTGGAGTGGAGCCAGGGGTACTGATCCGCTATGATGGAAGGTTTCGTCATTGGAGCAACTTCGGTGAGTTGTACAACGCCGAGGCTGAAGCAGGACAAGAGAGACAATGTTTACCTGAGTGGAATTCTAATAGCATCTCCAATAGATGACGTAAAATACGTAACCACATAGTGCTAGATGTAAAATACATCAGTCGCTCATCTCCGAACTTAACTATTGAAACTGAATTTAACAGTCGAAACTGAACTTAACCGTCGAAACTGAATTTTGCTGTCGAAACTGAATTTTGAACGCACTAGAGGTGAGGCTACACATCAGTCGACTGACTTTTTCATCTCTGGTCAGTCGATTTTCCAGCCGTTGGATACGAAATCAAGGGCATGCAGTTCATCTTCAACGTCCACCCCCCTGATCCGCCAGCCACCACCGGCCAAACAGCCACCCCCGTGTTCTGCGGCC
>NW_021315860.1:0-1407 GCF_002162155.2 Triticum dicoccoides | reverse complement strand
GTTGGAGCAGCTGAGCTAGGGTGGAACACAGCACCACAGGAGCAGGACAAACCACACAAGGTTTTCTTTGACACATATCTATAACAGAAGTAATTGTTTAAGGACTTGTTTGAATTTGAGGATTCTAACAATGCAGTGATAGGAAATAGACAGGAATAGGATAGGAATGCACGTGCAAAATAGAGAATTTAAAAATCCTGATTTCTGCCAATCTGGGTGTTTGATTCACAAGAATTGGAAGATCACATGATGCAAAGAAGCATGGTGAGATTAAGTCAAACTACAAGAAAATGTACGGTTATAATGCTATTATGGTACTATCTCTTAGTCTTGTGCTTCATGAATAGGAATTTAAAAAGGAGGACAAGTGGAAATTAAAATTCATACGGTTTTTCTTTCAAGGAGACACTAAAAGAACAAATCCTACAGTTTTCCTTTGATCCATTCCGTTGAACCAAATTCATGAATAGTAGTACCATAGGAAACTTTCCAATTCCTATGTTTTTCCTTCACTTTTCCTTTCAAGCACTGGCAATTCTAGTAGGCAGGCTTGAGCAAGGAAAAGCCTACACTAAAAAAATGTTTTTGTGCTACTTCTATTACTTTGGACCCAGGCCACTGCCCTACTAGCTCAACTCCCAGGCCCATCGACAAATGCACAACTCAAACACGCAGAGATAAATAATGATGGCGTTCAAGAGAGTCCATCACGGATAGCTAAGTTGCCTGGTACCTCACTTCTTGTCATATAGTAGTATAAAATAATCACATTTCATGTTACTACGTGTGCTCAGTGGACAATATATATAACATGTAAAGTAAAAAAGAGATGCAACAAGTGTACAACCTCTTTGGCGAAGCCATGTCGATCTCAGCGTGATTGGGTTGGTCGGTGAGGATGCTCCGGCTGACTTGGTTGTCGGAGGAGGGGAAGAAGATCTTAGGTGTCTGGAGTGGAGCCAGGGGTACTGATCCGCTATGATGGAAGGTTTCGTCATTGGAGCAACTTCGGTGAGTTGTACAACGCCGAGGCTGAAGCAGGACAAGAGAGACAATGTTTACCTGAGTGGAATTCTAATAGCATCTCCAATAGATGACGTAAAATACGTAACCACATAGTGCTAGATGTAAAATACATCAGTCGCTCATCTCCGAACTTAACTATTGAAACTGAATTTAACAGTCGAAACTGAACTTAACCGTCGAAACTGAATTTTGCTGTCGAAACTGAATTTTGAACGCACTAGAGGTGAGGCTACACATCAGTCGACTGACTTTTTCATCTCTGGTCAGTCGATTTTCCAGCCGTTGGATACGAAATCAAGGGCATGCAGTTCATCTTCAACGTCCACCCCCCTGATCCGCCAGCCACCACCGGCCAAACAGCCACCCCCGTGTTCTGCGGCC
>NW_021315859.1:0-4621 GCF_002162155.2 Triticum dicoccoides | reverse complement strand
CCTTTTGCAAGGACTCATCAAGTTGTTTCTTAAGCTCAGCTAGTTCTAAGGGTGCCATCTTGTAAGGTCTCTTAGAGATTGGAGCGGTTCCTGGGATAAGATCTATGACAAATTCTACATCTCTGTCAAGTGGAACACCTGGCAGTTCTTCTGGAAAGACATCCGGAAAGTCATGGACTACCGGGATATCCTCAAGGTCTGGAAGTGGGCTGGCATTAAGGGAATAAAGCTGACACTTTGCAATTCTGGTGGAGACAGTGACTATCTTGCCAGATGGGTGTGTAAGCTGAACAGACCTGGTGTAACAATCAATCTTGGCATAATGAGCTTTCATCCAGTCCATACCCAAGATGATGTTAATATCTGAAGACTTAAGAGATATCAAGGAAGCTAGGAATACAAGTATGTCAACATGTATTTCATTGCCATAACTTATCCTAGAAGTTTGCCATTTGGATCCAGGAGTTTGAATGAGTAGTGGGGAGGGCATATCACAAAATGACATGTCATGCAAGTGGGCATAACTTTCGGAAATGAAGGAGTGAGATGCTTCGGTATCGAATAGAACCGAAGCTGGATGACAATTGACAAGGAGTGTACCAAGAATGACATCTGGATCATCATGAGCGTCTTTAGCTGAGACGTGATGCACACGTCCAAGTTCAGTGGGAGCTGACTCGGCACTGATCATCTGGTGTGATGGCTTACTACCACGGCCGACAGACTTCTCGGGCTGGGGTGGAGCAACACGGGTCTGAGTGCAAATACGGGCAATGTGGCCTGGCTCTCCGCACTTGTTACAAATCTTGGAGGTAGGACATGGACCCGCATTGACAAGTGGTCTACCAATAGGCATGGGTGTAGCATATGGCTGAACTGGGTGAGGCGCCACATAAGATGGCGTCGGTGTGTAGCCGGGTGGAAGAGCAGAGTTCGGAACCCAAATCCGGCGCTTCTGAGAACTAGAACCGGAGTAAGAACCCAAATCACAGGTGTGCTTACGAGACTCCTCGTAAGTGAGTTGAGCTGTCTCTGCATTAATGGCCTTGTTCACAAGAGCCTGGAATGTATCACAATGGTGCAAGTGGAGATCACGACACAACTTGGGGTTGAGACCCTTCCGGAACCTAGCCTGCTTCTTGGCGTTTGTGCACACCTCTTCTGTAGCATAGCGGGCAAGGTTCTCAAATTCCCTACTGTAAGCATCAACAGCCATCTTACTCTGGGTGAAACTACAGAACTCTTCTCTCTTGCGGTCAACGAGGGCTTCAGGAATGTGATGCTCGCGAAAAGCCTCAGTGAAATCTCTCCAGGTAGGAATCTGACCAGCTGGAAGCATAGCCTCATAGTTTTGTCACCAAAGACTAGCAGGACCTTCCAGGTGATATGCAGCATAGGTGACCTTGTCACCTTCAGCTATGTTCGCAGAACGCAGCTTAATGGTGATACTACGGATCCAGTCATCTGCATCAAGTGGTTCAATGGAATGATGGAAGGTAGGTGGTTTCAGACCAATGAAATCATAGATGGTCGCTGACTCCTTGCACTGGGGTGCGGTGTTCTCCTCGATACGTGCTAACAAGCTGTTGGTCTCACGCTTGTTCATCTCAACCTCTAACATGAACTTTGCCAACGAAGACTGATCGGGAGGATCCTCATCCCTACCATTTCCGTGGTTCCAGCGACGAGCAACAGAACTTCGATTAACCGGCAACATCCTGAAGAACGAAACCAAGGAAAACAGGGATGGATTGAGCACCAACTATAGGATGTAGAAGGTAGCACAAGAATTTAGTATCTCTCAAACTCCTAGGACAATTCCGGCAGCATAACGGCAGTAAAATGCTCAAAATGAGACATCCTGCAAATGATGGGGTAGCACCATACTCAACATCATCACTCAAGGTTCTGAGATATTACTGAACATGCTACACTGGAGGTACTCGAACTGGGATATGACTCAGATCAACCCATCCTAAGAGACTACGGAGTAGTAACTCGTGATCCTGATAGACAGAAGAGGAATCCTAGTTCCTTAACCCCGTAGGAAGGATAGGATGACTCAGATCAGAAGGGCATGAGGTATAAGGAGTAAAAAGAGCCTTACATTCCCTTCCACAATCAATTCCCCTATATAGCTAAAGAATTTCTAGACTCAACTTCGACCAGGTTGGCTTGGTAATTCTACAGGTAGCCAGGATCTGATACCAAAGCTGTCGGGACCCCGATTCCAAGTCACATCGATCTAGCTGGTAACACCTCATATCACTTTGCGGCCTCACGCACGGTATTCCCACGGGTGTCGCCTTACCCTGACCCGGGACCGTTTGCGCCTTTTGGCTCACGTATATGATTGTGTCGCTAGCATCCATATGACAGAGAACCCAGACCGACATGGCTAGTCGTGAACCCAAAGCGACACTAACCTATGGGGACAGGCATACATGATTCACATCGAGCATGTCGGTCAGCAGCGTGTGAATCTGGGCTGTAGCACTGGGCTAACAGGACTTCGGGGAACCTGGGCTGTAGCAGGCTAGGCAGGACTCCGGATGTCACCACGTGACATTTCCCCGAAGGGACAGACACAGGAACGAAGTGAAACACATGCCGGCCGGTCAAGTGTCCTGAGCAGTAGTGCTGGGCTAGCAGGACTCCGGTGAACCGGGCTGTAGCGGACTACTATGGCTCAAGGAAGCACTAGGCTACATTTCCCCATAAGAGAGGCTGCCAAGGATAAACAACTAGATTGTCGGATCCCACACATAGCAATACACGTCACACGTACGCATCACATGCAAGTATGTGCTATACAACATGGCATCACAACATAACGCAACTCATATAGATAAAGGCCCAGAAGATCCACATAGCATTAAATACAAACAGGGGTCACATGACCCATCATTCAGAGCATACAAGCAACGGAAGCCTTACATGTCTGAGTACAGACAACTACAAAAGAAAAAGGCTAAGAGGCCTGGCTATCTACAAGTCCCTCCCAAGGGTACAAGATCGTAGCTGAGGTAACAAGCTACTCGTCGAAGTCCAAGCGGTACTACTAGTGAGACAGAACTCTCCGCTGCAAAAACATAAATAAAGCAACGTGAGTACAAAGGTACTCAGCAAGACTTACATCAGATCCTATCATACATGCATTAGTATCAAGGAGGCAATGTGGGGTTCAGTTGCATCAAACCAGCTTTGACTCAGTGGCTAACCTGTACTACGACTGCTGGTAACTCTTTGAAGGTGGCGCACACGAGTCCACTAATCACCACGTCAATACTCTACTATGGATTCATTCCCGTCTCCCTACAGGAGGCCATCCATAGCACTCACACTTGTCTTGAGCATTTTAGGGTATCCACGTTAAGTTGTCTATGTACCACGTAAGCATCCAAGAAGTCCATAACCGAGGACACGACTATTCGAATAGATCATGATAACCCTGCAGGGGTGTACTTCTTCACACACGCTCTCACCACTTATCACCATGTACATGTCATGTATCTCGGCAACCTTCAAGCGGAAGCCTGGCGAGGGTGTCGGCCACGACCTGACTAACCACACAAGACTCTAGTCCAGGTTTATCGCCTATTTGGGTTCCATCCGCAAGGAGATCCGGCCAGGGTGTCGCTCACGGCCCCAAATGATGTGTGCAGGGTTCCCAAGCCCACCTCGCCGGATGGATCTACACTTGGTACACCGTGCCACTTGTGCCTAGTCTGTCCCAAGCCCACATGGTCGGGTGCCACTTGGTAGACTACTAACAGTACCTACAAACACCAGAAACTATTTGCGAGTCCTGGACAGAGATCAAGTTGGTTAATAAGTCGAGAGAGCTTGGAGCGCCCGGAGCCCAATGTGTGGTAGTAGCTAGTCATTGGACAACATACACAGAACTCAGTTCTTAGGGACAGTTCCAGTGAGACAACCCACCATGTACTCCTACATGGCCTCTCACCACTACCTTTACCAAATCATGTTGACACGCTTAACTCTCAGCACCAGAACATATCGTACCACTCCAATTCATTCCCGATGAATCAGACCTGACACAACTCTAAGCAATAACAGGCATGGCATGGCAGGAACACAACATGGCTCAATCAACTCCTACACATGCTAGTGGGTTTTAACTATTTACTGTGGCAATGACAGGTCATGCAGAGGAATGGGTTCAACTACCGCAGCATAAAGTAGCAGTTGAATCGTTGTTGTCCTAATGCAATAAAAGAGAGCAGAAGCGAGAGAGTTGGATCATATCGGAATGAACAAGGGGGTTTGCTTGCCTGGTAGATCAACAGGGGGGCACTGGTCCTTTGACAAGTACTCTAGATCGGTCTCCGGAGCAGGACCTATCAAGAAGGAACGGTGTCGACAATCAAACACAAGCATATGCAACAATATGATGCATGATCATGGCATGAGTATGTGATGTTTGTTTGAGTTAATGCATCTAGCATTCATTTGCATGAAATCCATTTGAACCAAAGTTTCAAATGCAACTTCAAAATAAGCCTTTATAAATGCCATTCATGTGTTTCCTCATATATAGCATGTATAAGTTGGTTTTTCATGCATGAAAATGGTACAGATGGATAGATTGAATTTTTCT
>NW_021315858.1:0-2001 GCF_002162155.2 Triticum dicoccoides | reverse complement strand
CGTAATTCAAATTTGAACTACATCTACATGCAACAGCTAACCATAACAGTTTGAAAAATCATATTAGTGTACTTGTGTGCGAGTTAATTCCATGTGCAGTAAATTAGAATGAATTTTCAAATATATTGGTGTCACGGCATGGACACATGCATGGAGTGCCATGACATTTTAATTCCAAAAAATTAAAAAATG
Organism: Triticum dicoccoides; assembly: GCF_002162155.2. Classification (NCBI taxonomy): domain Eukaryota; kingdom Viridiplantae; phylum Streptophyta; class Magnoliopsida; order Poales; family Poaceae; genus Triticum; species Triticum dicoccoides. The sequence continues at coordinate 1,809 of NW_021315858.1, read as the reverse complement.
ATTAGAAAAACATGAAACCTTGCTTGATGTAATGTCATGCCATCAAGATGATGTGGTAAAAAAATTGGCCTGTTTGCCAAAAGTTTGAACACACATCTCTCACAAACCGTAACAACTCATTAGAAGGCTCGTGTTTTCGAGAGGGAACAATGTATGTTTGATGATGAACATGAGATAGCTTACTCTTATGGCCTTCAATTTTTTTTCTATATTTAATATGCACTAATACAACTGTCATCTGAAAATTTGGAAAATTCTAGGGGTCATTTGACCTTTTAAAGACATTTAAGTGATTTTCTAGCCATTTAATGACCGTAATCCAAATTTGAACTACATCTACATGCAACAGCTAACCATAACGGTCTGAAAAATCATATTTTTGTGTATTTGTGTGCAATTTAATTCCATGTACAATAAATTAGAAGGAATTTTCAAATATATTGGTGTCACTGTCTGGACATACATGCATGGAGCGTTATGCCATTCAAATTTCAAAAAATAAAAAAAAGATCAGAAACACATGAAACCTTGCTTGACGTAATGTCGTGCCAGTAAGATGATATGGTAAAATAATTGGCATGTGTGACGAAAGTTTGGACACACACCCCTCACAAACCGGAGCAACTCACTAGAAGGCTTGTGGTTTCAAGATGGAATAATGCATGTTTGATGATGAACGGGCGATAACTTCCTCTTATGGGTTTCAAAAAAAATTCGACAGTTAACGTGCAGTAATACAACTGTCATTTCAAAATTTGAAAAAATTCAGGGGTCATTTGACCTTTTTAAGATATTTAAGTGATTTTTTAGCCATTTAATGACTGTAATCCAAATTTGAACTACATCTACATGCAACGGCTAACCATAACAGTTTGAAAAAAATATTTGTGTACTTGTGTGCGAGTTAATTCCATGTGCAGTAAATTGGAACGAATTTTCAAACATATTGGTGTCATGGCTTGGGCACATGCATGGACTGCAATGGCATTTAAATTCCAAAAAATTAAAAATCATCAGACGATGTAAATGTCTAGTGTTCCAAAAAGAAAATGTAAAGATCTGGCAAGACAACCAACCCCCACACGATTGGCAATCTATTTCACACCCGAGGTTTGAAAGGTGAGTGGCGCGGGTTACTATTTAGACACGGTTCTGTATTGAAAACCGCCAGCTATTAAGTTCACACACGGATTTTGCTGCGGAAATCGTGTGTAATTCAAACTACAATACTCGTAACTTCCACCGATTGGCCTGTGTACTGTTCCTGTCGATCTAGATTCTGGCCGCCAATAAATACTACCTTGCTCACGTCGTCTTGTCTACATTCTCATCTACATCCTCCCCTTGCTCGCCCTCTCTCTCTCTCTCTCTCTCTCTCTCTCTCTCTCTCTCAAATCTCTACCATGGTGCCGCTGATCTGTCCACGCGCCGACGAGGAGTCGCCGCCTCTCGAGGATGCTCAGTCAAAGAGCAGCAACGAGGAGGACCTCTACGCGCCGCCGGACGAGGTTGCGCCGGACCCCCCCAACTTTCGATTGGTTTTGGGGCTAGTACAATCTTTGTCTGTGGAAGTCGCTGTCGCCGGCTGAGAAAGCCATGCAAGTGGTGTTCAAGAAGGAGATGGCGAAGTAGGAAGCCAGGTACCAGGCGGCCTGTGAAGCCCGTGATGCCTCCTAGAAAAAGGAGGCAGTGGAGCTTTGGGGGCGGGCGCGTCATCGTGCAGAGGAGGTGTACGAAGACGGGTACTTCACGAGGAAGGTCAAAGGCGCTAGGCACCTCATCGCTGCGTGGAGGTGGGCCGATAAGCTC
>NW_021315857.1:0-1326 GCF_002162155.2 Triticum dicoccoides | reverse complement strand
GCATGCCCCTAGGGGGATAGATTGGTAGGAAAATACCATCGCTCGTCCCCGACCGCCACTCATAAGGAAGACAATCAATAATAAATCATGCTCCAACTTCATAGCATAACCAGAGACTATACGTGCATGCTTCGGGAATCACAAACCTTAACACCAATATTCTTACTAAACACAACCATTTACTAGTACCTCCCACATATTCCATCTCTATATTGCAGAACTATTGCAAGGAATCAAACATATCATATTCAGTGATCCATAAGTTTTATGTAGGATTTCATGACTAACCATGCAATTGACCAATTCCTGTTGACTCTCTAAATAGATTTAAGTGAAGCATGAGAGTTTAATTCTTTCTACAAAAGACCATGTTCTATTAAATATAAGTGAAGCAAAAGAGCATTCTTCAAACAACGGTTTTCTATGTGAAGAGAAATAGGCAATCCAAACTTCAAATGATATAAGTGAAGCACATGAAGCATTCTATAAAGCCACACTCAAAAGATATAAGTGAAGTTCAATGATCATTCTATAAGTCAACCATGGACTATCTCATACCAGCAGGGTGCATAAAATAAAAGTGAAAAAAACAAAAAAAACACAAAAGACGCTCCAAGATTTGCACATATCACATGAACAAAACGAATCCGAAAACATACCGATACTTCTTGAAGAAAGATGGGATGCCTTCCAAGGCATCCCCAAGCTTAGATGCTTGAGACTCATTCAATATTTACTTGGGATGCCGTGGGCATCCCCAAGCTTGAGCTCTTGCCTCTCCTTCTTCTCCTCACATCGAGACCTCCTCAATCTTCGAACACTTCATCCACACAAAACTTAATCGAACCTTTAGTGATGGGGTTAGTGAATATGGCAATGAAATCCCATCATGTACAGCTGTAACATTATTGTATAATTATAAACAAACATTACCCATTGTATGCTATCACAATTATATGGCCCAAGTCAAGGAGGCTTCAACAGGAATTCAAACATACGCAAATAATGAAGTTATAACAGCAATCTGTGAAAGCAGGACAGTCTGTAAAGATTTTAACATCCACCATACTTCTGTAACTCTACAAATTCTAAAAACAATAGGAAAAATAAAAAATTTGCATAGAAAGACAGTACAAAAAGTTTCAGAACCTTTTGACGTTCCAGTAAAAAAAGTAAAATCACGCACTTCAGCCAAATTTCTGTTTTGCACCGCACAAACCAACAAGCAATCTAAACATACTAAAGGCAAATATTGGCACATTATTTTTATAGTACAATGTAATTGTACAAGGGGATAATTATTTTTGTGAAAATCTTCATGAAAAA
>NW_021315856.1:0-1439 GCF_002162155.2 Triticum dicoccoides | reverse complement strand
CTTACCACCGGAAATGGAAGAGACCCATGGTAGAATGGCACATTGGCGGTGCAAGCTGGGAACAAAATGCAAATGCTGGGAATGATTCTGGTAACTAGGGAAGAACCCAACAATAGAGAGTGGATTCACTGTTTGAAAAGGTCATAGCATTGCCGAGGAAACTGAGAGGAATCCCAGTTAGAGCCGATGATAACACGTAGCGCTTGTGCGTGCTCTCAAGAACTTGAGCATTTCCATAATCATCAAGGTTTTACCAACATCCGTGTCAAGGATCCTGGCAACACAACTTGCTACCATGATGAATGATGATGGATGATGCAGATGCAAAGGAAGATAACACTTTCTCAGATTTCACCCTAGCAATGCCAAGGAAAGAAAATCTGGATGATCGACCGAGAGACATTTAGCACTCTGCTTCTAATGTTCTCCTTGATGTGCTAGTGTATCCCATTCATAGATATGGTTTGATAACTAGAACATCAAGTAAAAGGTCGGACTTTGGGAGCAATAGAATCCATAAGGAACAGTTACGGAGGTAAATCCTACGAAATCCTTATGGGGAGGTGGCCAACTTCTTCAATCAAGATACTACAATAATAGGTCTTTCGGCTGGGTGGTGCTGGCCACGACATCCACTTTACCAGTTATCGAGGAACCAATATTATAGTTCTTGGGAAATGTTCCAAACCATCATATCTGCCTGAGATTCAGATCTGGTTGGTGTCAGGATATTCCAGACTCATCGAGTCTAGGAAAAAAAAACGAAAGTTTGCAACACAAATCGACGAGATGACGTTGCGAGATTCTTGGGGAATGAACTACGATAGTAAGCTCCAAAACATGAGCTGGTTCTGCTACCAACATGTGAACACGCTGTCCCAGACAAACATGATCACATGGTAGTCTTACAATAAAACACTACCGAGTTCTGGTAGGGAACCATCGTCGGGGATATCAGAGTCTTGTGCATTACCATTGATTAACACTTAACTCCTTTTCTTGAACAAATCAGTCAGTGGCTTGGGGTGCTACGGAACACATATAGAATGGAGGTTGCAAGTCTCCGAACCACAGAATACTTTCGCACGTATGCATGACTGATTTGGGACGATTCCAGAGGAAGCAAAACTAACTTTCTCAAATTCACGGCGGCAACTTTCACCAAATGCACGTGTATAAGAGGAAGTCACTCCTTTCATCAAACAAGTACTTCATGAGCTAGCATGAAGAAAATGCTTTCAAAAGTTTCCAACACTAGCTTAATGCTCAGCAAAATTATGGAGAAGACAAGGATGTTGTCAATGGGCTCAACAACAATTCATCTGGGTTTCCTTTCAAAAGGAATTCCATAGTTAAGTGAACAAGTGATAGCATTGGTCAGACCCAAAAGATATAATGGTGTATGCTCGAGGGATCAACCACGAGTAAGACAACATTAC
>NW_021315855.1:0-1194 GCF_002162155.2 Triticum dicoccoides | reverse complement strand
CTTGGGATTGTGCTTGACCACAGCTGTACTTGCCGATCTGACAGGAGGAGGAGGAGGAAGACGCCTCTGGTTGGTACACTTGTTGGCATAGTGACCCTTCTGTTGGCACTTGTTGCACGTGACCTCTGAAAGCGGACGGTGATACGGAGCACTCGATCTTGGCGCTTGAGACGAAGACTTGTTCTGAAAGCCTGGGTTGGGTGGGTGGGAGAAACCACTGCCACCTTTGCTCTTCTGCTGAAACGGCTGACGGAACGGAGGAGGAGGAAGCCAATACTTCTGCTGCTTGACCACTTGAGTAGAGGAAGACGGAGTAACATCTCTGGCACGCTTCCTGGAGGCATCACACCTCATCTGAGCAGCCTCTTGCTTCAGTGCCATGTTGTAGAACTCATCGTATCTCAACGGTTCAAAGAGGACAAGAGCGAGCTGAATTTCCTCACGAAGACCACCCCTGAACTGATAGATCATGCTCTTCTCATTAGGAACATCCTGCTTGGCAAAACGGGCGAGCTTCTGGAACAACTTGTTGTAGTCATAGACAGACAAAGAGCCTTGCTTCAGATTGCGGAATTCCTGACGCTTACTCTCAACCACACTTTGAGGAATGTGATGAGCGCGGAAATCTTGACGGAAATCGTCCCACGTGATAACACGTCCACCTCTGGAATCCTTGTACTACTGGAACCACTCTGCAGCCTGATCTTTGAGCTGGAAAGAAGCGAACTTGACGAAATCTTCAGGCCTGACGTTGCTACATTCAAAATGCTTGCCCAGATCCACTAGCCAATCGTCAGCATCGGTAGCCTCAACACAACCGCTGAACGTCTTTGGGCCATTAGCAAGGAACTGGTTCAGAGTAGCAAAGTGGTGCTGATTATGGCCTTGATTCCCTTGACTGCCTTGATTGCGCTCTTGGAGAATTTGCATGATCAACTGTGTGTTTGCATTAGTAGCGGCCATCACAGCTTGCCATGCTTCCGGAGGAGGCGGAGGTGGAGGCGGACCAGGATTCGGAGTCGTGCGCGTTGGAGGAGCCATCCTGAAGAGGTTGACCACCATTAGCACATTGATAGACAACAATATAGAAGCTGAATCCAACGGAATGAAAATTGCAACATATAGTCTTCACATCCGAACAAAATGAACGAATGCATTCCTCTTCAAATGGTCACATATCCATAAATTGAGAAG
>NW_021315854.1:0-623 GCF_002162155.2 Triticum dicoccoides | reverse complement strand
GGCGAGTATGGGGTCGCAGCTAAGCCCCCGAGTGCGAAGATTGGTCCCCACTCAGACAAGTTTTGTAATTTAGGCGAGTACGGGGTCGCAGCTAAGCACCCGAGTGGGAGGATTGCTCTCCACTCGGAGTAGTGTTATAACCTAGGTGAGTACAGGGTCACTGGTAAGCCCCCGAGTGGGAGTATTTCTCTCCACTCGGAGTAGTTTTGTAACTTAGGCGAGTACGGGGTCGCAGCTCAGCCCCCGAGTATGATTATTGCTCTCCAGTCAGAGTAGTTTTGTAACTTAGGGGAATACGGGGTCGCAGCTAAGCCGCCGAGTGGGAGGATTGATCTCCACTCGGAGTAGTTTTGTTACTTAGGCGAGTTCGGGGTCACAGCTAAGCCCCCTAGTGGGAGGATAGCTCTCCACTCAGGGTAGTTTTGAAACTTAAGCGAGTACGGGGTCGCAGCTAAGCCCTCGAGAGGGAGGATTGGTCTCCACTCAGAGTAGTTTTGTAACTTAGGCGAGTACGGGGTCTCAGCTAAGCCCCCAAGTGGGAGGATTGCTCTCCACTCGGAGTAGTTCTATAAGTTAGGCGAGTACAGGGTCACAGCTAAGCCCCCGATTGAGAGGATTACACT
>NW_021315853.1:0-816 GCF_002162155.2 Triticum dicoccoides | reverse complement strand
GTGCTCGTCTCGGCGTCCGTCGTTGCTACCGCGATGACGTCCGCCTCGACTCACGTTACGCTAAGACAGGGTGGGAGTGGTGTCATGTGCTCGTCTCGGCGTCCGTTGTAGCTACCGCGACGACGTCTGCCTCGACTCACGTTACGCTAAGACAGGGTGGGAATGGTGTCACGTGCTCGTCTCGGCGTCCGTCGTAGCTACGGCGACGACGTCCGCCTCGACTCACGTTACGCTAAGACAGGGTGGGAATGGTGTCACGTGCTCGTCTCGGGGTCCGTCGTCGCTACCGCGACGACGTCCGCCTCCACTCGCGTTACGCTAAGACAGGGTGGGAGTGGTGTCACGTGCTCGTCTCGGCATCCGACGTCGCTACCGCAACGACGTCCGCCTCGACTCGCGTAACCGTAAGATAGACAGGGTGGGAATGGTGTCACGTGCTCGTCTCGGCGTTCGTCGTCGCTACCGCGACGATGTCCGCCTTGACTCACGTTACGCTAAGACAGGGTGGTAGTGGTGTCACGTGCTCGTCTCGGCGTCCATCGTCGCTACCGCGACGATGACCGCCTCGACTCGCGTTACGCTAAGACAGGGTGGGAATGGTGTCACGTGCTCGTCTCGCCGTCCGTCGTCGCTACCGCGACGATGTCCGCCTCGACTCGCGTTACGCTAAGACAGGGTGGCAGTGGTGTCACGTGCTCGTCTCGGCGTCCGTCGTTGCTACCGCGACGACGTCCGCCTCGACTCACGTTACGCTAAGACAGGGTGGGAGTGGTGTCACGTGCTCGTCTCGGCGTCCGTCGTAGCTACCGCGACGAC
>NW_021315852.1:0-1696 GCF_002162155.2 Triticum dicoccoides | reverse complement strand
GTAGCAACATCGGCAAACAACATTAATTAAATCGGATTATTGATATGCCAAGAATATTGTACCTCTATGTGAGGCTTGCCCGGCACCAAGATTATCTTCATGTTCATGTAGTGTTAGTTAATATTTGCCAAACCTGGAGCACACCGCCTAAAAACATGATGGCACATTTAAGGTTTTTAATCCTCAATGTCAATCAACTAAAACAAAACTTTTCATACCTAGCGCATGCTCACATAACTTCATACGAATGCCCACATAACCAACATACCTTGTGAAACCTTTACATTAGTACATGAGCAGAAGAAATGTGTAAGAAAGATCAAAAACTGTACCTTGTCTTAGGTGAGAGGGGACAGTCCCTTGAACTCTTAGCACGAAGGCACTGCGTTGGACGGGGTGAGGTGGGGAGGGGAGCCACGTGGTGGCCGAAATGAGGTTGGATGGGGTCGAAGTTCACCAGGCTGCTCGGCCTAAACGTCAAGCAGTATGAAAAAACGTGGATTTCTCACCTTAGGTGTCCTTGAGGAGCTCGGTGGCTGGAGGATCTCCATTATTCAACTGTCTCTAAGCGCAACCGGGTTCGCCTCCCGATCACGGTCATATGTAGATTGAGATCGATCTCAAAACTTGTCAACATAAGTCGCAGCAGAAAGGACGGTACAACGCCATCGTACTTGAGGGCGTTGGGTCCTCGGTGTCCTCGGTCTTCTCGGCCATGGGCGATGCCGCCGGCGGGCACGGCGGTGGGCTCCTGCCTGCAACAGCCCTCGGCGAGGCGGAAATAGGGAGATTGTGACACAATTCAATAGGTATTTAAAATAGAGAAGCATTTCAGAGTAGCTAAAAAAAGTACCAATTGCTATTGTTAATAGATTGTTATACTGGTGATATTCCTGAACCAACCTATGATATTGTTATTATGTATCTTTTTTCATTCCAAAAAAGTTTAGGTGCTTGTTTTTGTTATGTCTTTGATATCTCCACAATGATGGGTTTATTTTTTTTTACAATATGACCAAAGCATTGTTGGAGTATGCATCATTTTATAATTGCACAAAAAGTATTGCATATATTAGAAGTTTGAATTAGAATTCTATCAAAGAACCTGGTAATAGATGAACATAAATTAGGATAAAATGGCAGTAATAATGTTCAGCAATATTTGCAATTGAAAGAAGAAGAGGCAGATCGATAGTGTGCAGGTTTGCAGGTTTACCAATAACAATGTTCACCAATAACTATTATCACCAACAATAGCTGTTTTCTGTTCGTAATAGGAATGTTCAGGAAATTAGAAGTGCAAACTCACCTGCTAACACACACAAGTACACATGCACATATGCTCGCACATCAACTCTGCCTCTTTGGCGATACACTTCAGATTAACCATGCATCGTTTCTGTAGTCAGTGGTGCAGATACAACTAACGGATTAGTGATTACTGATTAAATCTAAGTCAACAATAATGTTTAAAATGACCGATCGATCGAGATGACGAACATACCATAAGATCAGTGGCAGCGGCATACACACCGAAACATTCGCCTTTCCAGCTATGATGTCGTACGCACGCATCTTGATTTTGTTACTTAGTTCTATCTCACTGTGAGTCAATGTCAGTCAATTGTTGATTGTGCCTCTGGCCGCACTGAGCCATGAGCTTGGTCTCCATCTCGTGACACTTGAAATGAACAAA
>NW_021315851.1:0-2393 GCF_002162155.2 Triticum dicoccoides | reverse complement strand
GTATGCAAAAGTTATAGCCGTTTTACATTTTCCCTACACTTTTTGCAAAACATGTCCAAATTGTAGTTTTCAAATTTTCCTAACTAGTAGATGTAGTAATATAACTACCTGTCGAAGGATTTTATTTTTTGAAGTTTTTATCATTTTCTTTTGATTTTTTCAGAACTGAAATGGCGACAGGGGGGGGGGGTAGAGTTTGAAAATTGCCCTATAGTGCCGGTTTGTCTCACAAACCGGTACTATAGGTCAGACCCCTTTAGTACCGGTTCATGGCACGAACCGGTACTAAAGGTTAGACCTTTAGTACCGGTTCGTACCACGAACCGGTACTAAAGGTGATCGTGGGGCCCTGGCCTGACGCCAGCCTGCCACCACCCCTTTAGTACCGGTTTGTGCCATGAACCGGTACTAAAGGTTCAACACGAACCGGCATTAATGCAAATCCGTTCGAACCGGCACTAATGGTACCATTAGTACTGGGCCAAAATCAAACCGGCACTAATGTGCTTCACGTTTGACCCTTTTTCTACTAGTGACAATATGCTTTAAGTTTCAAGGATGAAACTTACTTGCATCTAAAAGTACCAAGTTTCAATCAGTTTTAGAGATATAATTTTATGTAATTTTTTATGTAGTCATAGACACAAAATAATTGATTTTTATCGCTAGCTCGTACTATGTTTCATCATAGAAACTTAACACTTCTTTTAAAAAGTCATCAAAATATATTCAAAATGGATCTTATCTGAAAGCGCTGGCCACGAGAAACATGAATATGAACTTAATTTGGATTTTTTCATTTAAAAAATATAGAACTTTGAAAGACGGACGCCGAAATAAAAAGTCGGCACCAGGGACCCGAGTGCCCCTGCACTTGCTTGCCCTAAATCCTCGTCCATGGTGTACCTTGGAGAACTGCTGATTGTGTATGGCCCTTCATGATTTTGGATTTGCCTCGCGATTCACCCAGAAGACTTGATAGGGATGATGGTGTAGCTGCAGCGGTCGCACAACGCATGTAGATGCCGGGATCGCAGAAGAATGGTGCCGACAATGCATGGGTGTGACTATTTTTTTTTGAAATACACCCCATATATTAATTAAGCCAAAGAAAGGTTCTTACAATCATTCGTTACAGCATACACCACGCAGGGCGGAACAGAATTAAAAAGAATCCCATCGGACCTAAAACTAAAGCTAAACTTAGCAATCTCATGTGCCACCTCATTGGCAGTCTGACTTATCTTTGCAATATTACAATTATGGATGAAGGCGGTGAAAAACTTGTGCCTTGGACCAAGAGAGGGGCCCGACTCCTCCTCCTCTGGCGCTCCCGCGGACGGCAGGGGAGGAACCCTAGCCGCCGGCCGCCTCACCACCTCTCCTCTCCTCCTCCTCCTCCCGCCGCTGCCAGAGGGCGCGCCCGGGCGAAGCCCGTCCGGCGCCGGCACCGGCGGGGCATCTTCGTTGCCTCATGCAGGAGGGCTGGCGCGGGCCGGCCAACCTGGATCTGGTCGTGGCGTCCACGAGGGGCGCCACGGCGCGGCCCCTCATCAGCGCAGGTGATGGCGCGTGGGTGTGCTGGTGGCGTGACGGGCTGCGGTTCGGTGCTGCTCGGCTGGTGTGGTGACGACGTCGGCTCGATACAGATCTGGTAGGAGCGGGCTGCGGGCGGTGCAGGCTGCGGGTGGCTTCCTCGGCCGTGGCAGCCGGCTGGCGGAGGTGGCGACGCAGCAGTGGCGGCCTCGGCCTTCCTATCCTCTTCTTCAGCTCGACGGGTGGTGGTGGTGGTGTGGGCCGGGGGTCGGGGATGGCTGCCGATCTAGTGGCTGCGTGCCCGACGGACTCAACGCCTGGAGTCCGGCGGGCGGCCCGAGATGGGCAGTGGCTTGGTGTGGCTGCTGCTGCGGCCGTGGAGGGATCCACGGTAGCTTGGCATGTCGGCTGCGGCGGCGGCTGACTTGTTTCAGCGTCGGTTCGTCCGTAGGCGGCGTGCGGCGGCCTTCGATTTCTCTCCCTGTCGCCCACGCACCACTTCCGTTAAAAGACTGGGCTTTTCTTAGCTGTGGTTCATCGCCCATCTCATGCCCGGCAGCAGGACCGCGTCTGTGTCGCGCCCGGCAGCAGGACCGCGCCTGTCTCAGACCCTGCTGCAGGACCGCGTCCGTCTCGTGCCCGGCAGCAGGACTGTGCCCGTCTCGCGCCCGGCGGCAGGACCGTGCCCGTCTCTCGCCTGGCGGCAGGACCGCGCTAGTTTCGCGCCCAGCAGCAGGACGGGCCGATGGCGGCCAGTTGGGCACTAGTGCAGAACCGGGCAATAGCACCGGTTCGTAAGGCCCTTTAGTGTCGGTTCCATAACCGGCACTAAAGTGTGGGCACTAAAGCCCCCCCCC
>NW_021315850.1:0-1164 GCF_002162155.2 Triticum dicoccoides | reverse complement strand
CCGGTATGCACTGCATTGCGTTATAAGATCAGAGGCGATGACCCTGGTGACGATGTTGAGGGCCAGAAACCCAGGAAGAGGGTTCCCGCCAAGGTGATGTGGTATGCTCCTATAATACCACGGTTGAAACGTCTGTTCAGGAACAAAGAGCATGCCAAGTTGTTGCGATGGCACAAAGAGGACCGTAAGTCGGACGGGGAGTTGAGACACACCGCAGATGGAACGCAATGGAGAAAGATCGACAGATGGTTCAAAGATTTTGCAGCTGACGCAAGGAACATAAGATTTGCTCTAAGTACGGATGGCATGAATCCTTTTGGCGAGCAGAGCTCCAGCCATAGCACCTGGCCCGTGACTCTATGCATCTACAACCTTCCTCCTTGGTTGTGCATGAAGCGGAAGTTCACTATGATGCCAGTGCTCATCCAAGGTCCGAAGCAACCCGGCAACGACATCGATGTGTACCTAAGGCCATTAGTTGATGAACTTTTACAGCTGTGGGGTGGTGTCTGTGTGTGGGATGAGCACAAACAAGAGGAATTTGACCTACGAGCGTTGCTTTTCGTAACCATCAATGATTGGCCTGCTCTTAGTAACCTTTCGGGACTGTCAAATAAGGGATACAATGCATGCACGCACTGCTTACATGAGACTGAAAGTGTACATTTGCCAAATTGTAAGAAGAACGTGTACCTTGGGCATCGTCGATTTCTTCCAAAAATTCATCCAGTATGAAAGAAAGGCAAGCATTACAACGGCAAGGCAGATCACCGGCCGAAGCCTGCGGAACGCACTGGTGCTGAGGTATTTGATATGGTCAAGGATTTGAAAGTCATCTTTGGAAAGGGTCCTGGCGGACAATCAGTTCCGAAGGGAGCTGACGGGCACGCAGCCATGTGGAAGAAGAAATCTATATTCTGGGAGCTAGAATATTGGAAAGTCCTAGATGTCCGCTCTGCAATCGACGTGATGCACGTTACGAAGAATATTTGCGTGAACCTCCTAAGCTTCTTGGGCGTGTATGGGAAGACAAATGATACAAAGGAAGCACGGCAGGACCAGCAACGTTTGAAAGACCCTGATGACCGGCATCCGGAATGGTTTCAAGGTCGTGCCAGCTACGCTCTGACCAAAGAAGAGAAGGTCATCTTTTTTGAATGCCTG
>NW_021315849.1:0-949 GCF_002162155.2 Triticum dicoccoides | reverse complement strand
AGCGGTGGTGGTAGCGGTGGTAGTATATGGATATGGATCGGTGGTGGTATATGGACACGGATTGGTGGTGGTATATGGATACGGATTCGGTGCGGTGGTGGTAGATGGCAGGGGCGATGATGATGGTGCGGCGGCGGCGTGACAACTTATGACCAGAACTCGAAACTCTAAAAGACTAGACTCTAAGACCAGCAACTAGACACGACGATGCAACCGCAAATTCAACAAAGCAAAACCCTAAAAAGATTATGCAAGGCTCAGATTGGTTCGGATATGATGAACTAACCCTAATTTTTTTGTGGCTTTTTCGTGGACTATAGGTATGAAGAACAGACTCGATCTAAACTACGAAAAACTGTAAAATCTCACCGAGCAACCTGGAAATCTGATACCACTTGATAGAGGCGGAGGTGTCCCGTTTTTCGATGAGATGGTGGATTTCGCTTTGGTGGAAGTCGACTTTGACGATCCGACTACGAACATGCGAGGACGTCGCGCCTTAGAAATCGCTAAACCAACTCCGAGAGGTTATTGACCACGCCGGAGCACGATCAACCTGACCACGAGGGTCTGTTTCCTGCGAGCAAACGAAGAACAAGCAAGAAACTAAGATTGCAATCTGGATATTGCGAATATAAGATGAAAGCTTTATTGATCAAGGTGGGGTTCTGTGACGCCTTTGTCTGGTCGTTGAACACAAACGAAGTACGCGAAGTTGCAGCTATGGCGAACTTTTAATCTAAACAAAACCCAAAGTCTAAACGATGCCCTAAGGGCTGTATATATGGAGGAAGAGGGGGGAATTTCGTGGCCCTTGGTGGAGGGGTCCGAAATCAACCCTATCTCTTGTTTCCCCACACATACGGACTCTAAAAATAGCCTATACTTATGTATTTCGAAATTACATGGGCCTGGCCCAATAATAAGGTGACGCAGCACCTAAAATAGC
>NW_021315848.1:0-921 GCF_002162155.2 Triticum dicoccoides | reverse complement strand
CCGAAGAGGCGACACGCGTCTCCGGGGTTTGGCCCCCCTCACGGACGGCGCCACTGCCGGCACCTGGAGGGAGGAAACGGACACGTCGGGTCTACACGGAGGGGATCTTGCTGTGGGTCTGGCCCGGATGTTGCTCCAAAGTGTTCCTATGGGCTGACCTAACACAACCGGGTGGAGAGGTCCACTGGTCAAATCCCGTCCGTGCAAAGTCAAAGGGCTAGATCCTGTGGTCAAACGCTATAGGGTTAGGCGGGTTGGGGGCCCTGGAGGGTAGCAATGCCACCGGAGCATCGCACCGGGCCCTCATACATGCGGGGTGGTGTGGTGGCATGTCCAAAGAGGTGGCACGCGTCTCCGGGCGTGGCCCCCCCTAACGGACGGCGATGACACGGTAGTAGCCATTCTGCGGTAACGATGCGGCGTGAATATTATTAAATACTCGGAGCGTGATAAAATCATGAGTTTTTTTGCACGAAGTGTGCACATGTGCTACAAGAACGATAATATTTTTTTCATAATTTTTGGTGATGGAGAAGTATCCGAAAAATCCCCTCTACGCGGATTGCCCTTCGCGCGTCTACGGCTGTGGCCGGCGGCCTCCAGGGGCTAGCATGCCGCAAAATCTTGCGTAGGCAGCCTCTCATATGTTTGGAAGTGTTGTGGTGGTTGCAAACGCCCGGCACGCGTGTCCGGGTGTGCCCCCCCTCACGGACGGCGCCGCCGCCGGCACCTGGAGGGGGGAAACGGACGCATCGGGTCTACACGGAGGGAATGTAGCTGTCGGTTTGGCCCGGATGTTGCTCCCAGGTGTCCCTCTGAGCTGACCTAACACAACCGGGTGGAGAGGTCCACTGTTCAAAGCCTGTTCGTGGAAAGTCAAAGGGCAAGATCTCGTGGTCAACCGCTCTAGGGTTAGGGAGG
>NW_021315847.1:0-1017 GCF_002162155.2 Triticum dicoccoides | reverse complement strand
TTTTGAATTTCTGCTACGTTCCCCAACAGTGGCATCATGAGCTAGGTCTATTGCGTAGATTCTTTGCACGAGTAGAACACAAAGTAGTTGTGGGCGTTGATGTTGTTCAATATGCTTACCGTTACTAGTCCAATCTTGTTTCGACGGTATTTTGGGATGAAGCGGCCCGGACCGACCTTACACGTACTCTTACGTGAGACAGGTTCCACCGATTGACATGCACTTGGTGCATAAGGTGGCTAGCGGGTGCCAGTCTCTCCCACTTTAGTCGGAACGGATTCGATGAAAAGGGTCCTTATGAAGGGTAAATAGCAATTGGCATATCACGTTGTGGTTTTGCGTAGGTAAGAAACGTTCTTGCTAGAAACCCATAGCAGCCACGTAAAACATGCAACAACAATTAGAGGACGTCTAACTTGTTTTTGCAGGGTATGCTTTGTGATGTGATATGGCCAAAAGGATGTGATGAATGATATATGTGATGTATGAGATTGATCATGTTCTTGTAATAGGATTCACGACTTGCATGTCGATGAGTATGACAACCGGCAGGAGCCATAGGAGTCGTCTTTATTTTTTGTATGACCTGCGTGTCATTGAAGAACGCCATGTAAACTACTTTACTTTATTGCTAAACGCGTTAGTCATAGAAGTAGAAGTAGTCGTTGGCGTGACAACTTCATGAAGACACGATGATGGAGATCATGATGATGGAGATCATGGTGTCATGCCGGTGACAAGATGATCATGGAGCCCCGAAGATGGAGATCAATGGAGCTATATGATATTGGCCATATCATGTCACAACTATATAATTGCATGTGATGTTTATTATGTTTATGCATCTTGTTTACTTAGGACGACGGTAGTAAATAAGATGATCCCTTACAAAATTTCAAGAAGTGTTCTCCCCTAACTGTGCACCGTTGCTACAGTTCGTCGCTTCTAAGCACCACGTGATGATCGGGTGTGATGGATTCTTACGTTCACATACAACGGGTGTAAGACAGTTTTACA
>NW_021315846.1:0-1237 GCF_002162155.2 Triticum dicoccoides | reverse complement strand
CGAGTAGAACACAAAGTAGTTGTGGGCGTTGATGTTGTTCAATATGCTTACCGTTACTAGTCCAATCTTGTTTCGACGGTATTGTGGGATGAAGCGGCCCGGGCCGACCTTACACGTACTCTTACGTGAGACAGGTTCCACCGATTGACATGCACTTGGTGCATAAGGTGGCTAGCGGGTGCCAGTCTCTCCCACTTTAGTCGGAATGGATTCGATGAAAAGGGTCCTTATGAAGGGTAAATAGCAATTGGCATATCACGTTGTGGTTTTGCGTAGGTAAGAAACGTTCTTGCTAGAAACCCATAGCAGCCACGTAAAACATGCAAACAACAATTAGAGGACGTCTAACTTGTTTTTGCAGGGTATGCTATGTGATGTGATATGGCCAAAAGGATGTGATGAATGATATATGTGATGTATGAGATTGATCATGTTCTTGTAATAGGATTCACGACTTGCATGTCGATGAGTATGACAACCGGCAGGAGCCATAGGAGTTGTCTTTATTTATTGTATGACCTGCGTGTCATTTAACAATGCCATGTAAATTACTTTACTTTATTGCTAAAACGCGTTAGCCATAGAAGTAGAAGTAGTCATTGGCGTGACAACTTCATGAAGACACGATGATGGAGATCATGATGATGGAGATCATGGTGTCATGCCGGTGACGATGATGATCATGGAGCCCCGAAGATGAAGATCAAAAGGAGCAAAATGATATTGGTCATATCATGTCACTATTTGATTGCATGTGATGTTTATCATGTTTATGCATCTTGTTTACTTAGGACGACGGTAGTAAATAAGATGATCCCTTACAAAATTTCAAGAAGTGTTCTCCCCTAACTGTGCACCGTTGCTACAGTTCGTCGCTTCTAAGCACCACGTGATGATCGGGTGTGATGGATTCTTACGTTCACATACAACGGGTGTAAGACAGTTTTACACAGCGAAAACACTTAGGGTTAACTTGACGAGCCTAGCATGTGCAGACATGGCCTCGGAACACGGAGACCGAAAGGTCGAGCATGAGTCGTATAGTAGATACGATCAACATGAAGATGTTCACCGATGTTAACTAGTCCGTCTCACGTGATGATCGGACACGGGCTAGTTGACTCGGATCATGTGATCACTTAGATGACCAGAGGGATGTCTATCTAAGTGGGAGTTCATAAGATGAACTTAATTATCCTGAACATAGTCAAAAGACCTTTTGCAAATTATGTCGTAG
>NW_021315845.1:0-1028 GCF_002162155.2 Triticum dicoccoides | reverse complement strand
CCTAAAACAAAGTCCATAGATATATCCTCCCAAGGAACACTAGGTACAGGCAAAGGCATATATAAACCATGAGGATTGAGTCGTGACTTAGCTTTTTGACATGTAGTGCATCGAGCAATAAAACGCTCAACATCCCGTCTCATCTTTGGCCAAAAGAAATGTGTAGCAAGTACGTCCTCCGTCTTCTTCACGCCAAAGTGTCCCATTAATCCTCCTCCATGCGCCTCCTGCAACAACAAAAGACGAACGGAGCTAGTTGGAATGCATAGCTTGTTAGCACGAAACACAAATCCATCGTTAACGACAAACTTGTTCCACATTCTTCCTTCTTTACAATTCTGCATTACATCTTTAAAATCAGCATCATGCACATATTGATCTTTGATGGTCTCCAAACCAAATATTTTGAAGTCAAGTTGTGAAAGCATAGTATAGCGACGAGACAATGCATTAACATTTTCTTTTCCCTTCTTGTGTTTAATGACATAAGGGAAAGTCTCAATGAATTCAACCCATTTAGCATGTCTACGATTCAGTTTAGCTTGACTTTTAATATGTTTCAAAGATTCATGATCAGAATGTATAACAAATTCTTTGGGCCATAAATAATGTTGCCTTGTTTCTAAAGTCCGAACAAGAGCATATAATTCTTTATCATAAGTAGAATAATTCAGACTAGGCCCACTCAATTTTTCAGAAAAGTATGCAACAGGTTTGCCATCTTGTAATAACACACCTCCTAATCCAATTCCACTAGCATCACATTCAAGCTCAAAAGTCTTATTAAAATCAGGAAGTTGGAGTAAAGGAGCATGTGTCAACTTATCTTTCAATACCGTGAAGGCTTCTTCCTGTGCGGTACCCCAAACAAAAGGCACATCCTTCTTTGTAAGCTCGTTGAGAGGTGCAGCAATGGTGCTGAAATCTCTCACAAAACGCCTATAGAATCCAGCGAGGCCAAGAAAACTCCTCACTTGTGTGACCGTTTTGGGCTGCGGCCAACTCTCAATAGCTTCAATCTTGGCTTT
>NW_021315844.1:0-1592 GCF_002162155.2 Triticum dicoccoides | reverse complement strand
GAAGTTGGTTTAGCGATTGCTAAGGCGCGACGTCCTCGCACGTTCGTAGTCGGATCGTCAAAGTCCACTGCCACCAAAGCGATATCCATCATCTCATCAAAAGACAGGACACCTTTGCCTCTATCAAGTGGTATCAGATTTCTAGGTTGCTCGGTGAGATTTTACAGTTTTTCATAGTTTAGATCGAGTCTGTTCTTCATACCTATAGTCCATGAAAAAGCCACAAAAAATATTAGGGTTAGTTCATCATATCCGAACCAATCTGAGCCTTTGCATAATCTTTTTAGGGTTTTGCTTTGTTGAATTTGCGGTTGCATCGTCGTGTCTAGTTGCTGGTCTTAGAGTCTAGTCTTTTAGAGTTTCGAGTTCTGGTCATAAGTTGTCACGCTGCCACCGCATCATCATCATCACCCCTGCCATCTACCACCACCGCTTATCCGCCACCGCTTCGAATCCGTATCCATATACCACCACAGCTGTCATATACCACCACCGCTGCCATCTACCACCATATATCCACCACCAATCCGAGTTCTTGTCATATTAGGTTTGTTTTCGAGATCCATCTAGATTCTGATTCGTGTTTCCTTGCCGGAGTAGGTTTCGGGAAAAAAAAGAGTCCGGAAACCACGCTCCGTTTAGGCCCAAAATTTTTCGAAAACGCATTTTTCGAAAAAATTTCTGGCTATCCTATTTTTAGGTGTTTCTGAGTGTTTTGAGACAGGTGCCATTATAGGAAGTTTTTTTTGACCCGTTTCCAGTTTTTGGGTCCGGGCAGTAAAAAAAAAATTTTGGTTGAAAAAATTTCGTGCCCATCCTATCAGTTTGAGCGAGGAAGAGTTTTGAGACACTCGCCATTATAGTGATTTTTCGCAAAAAAAAGCAGCGCAAAAAAAAAGAGCGCAAAAAAAAGCGAAAAAAAAAATTCCAGAGTGTGCTTTTCCCTTGTTTACGTGCCGCGCCGTGATTTTGTTGGTGTTCTAGGCTCGCGTCTCTAGCACAGTCTAGCCTAGGACCAGCACAGTACCGTCGTTGAGCGTTTATTCAACTTTGCATCTCTGAATTGATTATTGCTGACCCTTTTTGCTACCATATTATAAGCCTTCCCAGCTCCACAAACATCTACGTCGTGCGTTTGACTCTCCCTGGTAATCGCTCTATCCAAGCTTTGAGAGTTTTTGACTACAACGGTTGCCGATCACCGCCTGCTGCTGGGTAAGAACTGGTAAGAATTTGAGATTTGCTTGACGGATTTGTGACACCCACCACCACCTCTTGTTAGTAGTCTGTAGGATCATATTCTTGTGTGTTTCTATTGCTGCTAACCATGCCAGGATCACAAGCCGACGAGACTGACTGGGAGAACATGACGAATAAGGATTTGCATGATAAATTTCAGCAAATGATGAGTGAACAGGTGCAAGACGTGCTAAACAGATTTGAAGAGGCCATGGAGAAGATAGATGGCATGGAGAAGACGTTCAAAACAAAGCTCGATAACAAGTTTAATGAATTTCTCGCGCGTCTTCCACCACCACCGCCCGCTGCACCTAACGCACCTCTCCAACAACAACAACAACGACTACCTCCAC
>NW_021315843.1:805-1488 GCF_002162155.2 Triticum dicoccoides | reverse complement strand
TTGGCATGTCCAAATAGGCGGCACGCGTCTCCGGGGTGTGGCCCCCCTCACGGACGGCGATGACACGGTAGTAGACGTTCTGCGGAAACGATTCGGTGTGAATATTACTAAATACTCGGAGCGCGATAAAATCATGAGTTTTTTACATGACGTGGGCACATGTGCTATAGGACCGATGGTAATTTTTCATAATTGTTCGTGATGGAGAAGTATTTGAACACTTCCCTCTACGCGGATTGCTCTTCGCGCGTCTACGACTGTGGCCGGCGGCCTCCGGGGGCTAGCATACCGTCAAATCTTGCGTAGGCGGCCTCTCACAAGTCTGGAAGTGTTGTGGCGGTTGCAAATGCCCGGCACGCGTCTCCGGGGTGTGCCCCCCCTCACGGACGGCGCCGCTGCCGGCACCTGGAGGAGGGAAACGGACGCGTCGGGTCTACACGGAGTGGATGTAGCTGTGGGTTTGGCCCGGAAGTTGCTCCCGGGTGTCCCTATGGGCCGAACTGACACAACCGGGTGGAGAGGTCTACTGGTCAAAGCCCGTTCGTGGGAAGTCAAAGGGCTAGATCTCGTGGTCAACCGCTCCAGGGTTAGGCGGGACGGGGGCCCTGGGGGGTAGCAATGCCACCAGAGCGTCGCACCGGCCCCTCATACATGCAGGGTGGTGTGGTGGCATGTCCGAAGAG
>NW_021315843.1:0-795 GCF_002162155.2 Triticum dicoccoides | reverse complement strand
TGTTGCTCCAAAGTGTTCCTATGGGCCGACCTAACACAACCGGGTGGAGAGGTCCACTGGTCAAATCCCAACCGTGCAAAGTCAAAGGGCTAAATCCGGTGGTCAAACGCTACAGGGTTAGGCGGGACGGGGCCCTGGGGGGGGGGGGTAGCAATGCCACCGGAACGTCGCACCGGGACCTCATACATGCGGGTTGGTGTGGTGGCATGTCCGAAGAGGCGGCACGCGTCTCCGGGGTGTGCCCCCCCCCCTCACGGACGGCAATGACACGGTAGTAGACGTTCTGCGGTAACGATGCGGCGTGAATATTATTAAATACTTGGAGCGCGATAAAATCATGAGTTTTTACACAACGTGGGCACATGTGCTATAGGACTGATGGTAATTTTTCATAATTTTTCGTGATGGAGAAGTATCTGAACACTTCCCTCTACGCGGATTGCTCTTCGCACGTCTACGACTGTGGCCGGCGGCCTCCGGGGGCTAGCATACCGTCAAATCTTGCATAGGCGGCCTCTCACAAGTCTGGAAGTGTTGTGGCGGTTGCAAACGCCCAGCACGCGTCTCCGGAGTGTGCCCCCCCCCCTCACGGACGGCGCCACCGCCGACACCTGGAGGGGGGAAACGGACGCGTCGGGTCTACACGAAGGGGATCTTGCTGTGGGTCTGGCCCAGATGTTGCTCCAAAGTGTTCCTATGGGCTGACCTAACACAACCGGGTGGAGAGCCCCACTAGTCAAATCCCGTCCGTGCAAAGTCAAAGGGCTAGATCCCATGGTCAAACGCTACAGGGTT
>NW_021315842.1:0-1612 GCF_002162155.2 Triticum dicoccoides | reverse complement strand
AGTCCATGAATCGCGTCAGAATTGGCCAAAACTGTGAGTGTTGGCGACAGAGACGTAAACGCATGCCGGGGATTGTAAATCGTGGAAATCGCTCCGGGACGCCAAAACGGTGAGTAATAGTACACAAAACGACCAGAAATTGGCCAAAATTGTGAGTGTCATTGACCGACACGTAAACGCACCACGGGGTTCGTAAATCGTGGAAATCACGCTTGGACCCAAGAACAGAGTAGTAGTCCAAGAAACGGGCCAGAACCGGCCAAAACTGCGAGTGTTGATGACCGACACGTAAATGCACCCTGCAGTTCGTTAACCGTGGAAATCACTTCGGGGCCCCAAAACAGTGAGTAATAGTCCATGAAACAGGCCAGAATCAGCCAAAACTGTGAGTGTTGATGACTAACACGTAAGTGCGCCTTGGGGATCAACCACTATGGAAATCACTTCAGGACTAGAAAACGGTGACTAAAAGTCCACAAAATGAGTTAGAATTGGCCAAAACTGTGAGTGTTCATAACCAACACGTAAGCGCACCCAGGGGTTCGTTAATCGTGGAAATTATTTCGGGGCCCCAAAACAATGAGTAATTGTCCACGAAACGGGCCAGAATTGGCCAAAACTACTAGTATTGATGACCGACATGTAAACGCACCCCGCGGTTCGTTAATCGTGGAAATCACACCGGGGCCCCAAAACAGTGAGTGTTTATTACCGACACCTAAACGCACCTTGGGGTTCAACAACTATGGAAATCGCTTCGGGACCCCTAAATGGTGAGTAATAGCCCACGAATCGCGTCAGAATTGGCCAAAACTGTGAGTGTTGACGACAGACACGCAAACGCACTACGGGGATTGTCAATCATGGAAATCGCTCTGGGACGCCCAAACGGTGAGTAATAGTGCACGAAACGGACGAGAATTGGCCAAAATTGTGAGTGTTTATGACCGACACGTAAATGCACCCTGGAGTTCGTCAATCGTGGAAATCACTCCAGGACGCCAAAACTAAATAATAATGCAAGAAATGGGCCAAAATCGGCCCAAAGTGCGCTTGTTGATGATCGACACGTAAGGGCACCATGGGGTCAAACAACCGTGGAAATCACTTCGGGGCCCCAAAATGGTGAGTAATAGTCCATGAAACGGGCCAGAATCGGCCAAAACTGTGAGTGTTGATGACCGACACGTAAACGGACCTTAGAGTTCAACCACTATGGAATCGCTTTGGGACCCCTAAATGATGTGTAATTGTCCACGAATCGCGTCAGAATTGGCCAAAACTGTGAGTGTTGGCGACAGAGACGCAAACGCACCTCGGGGATTGTATATCGTGGAAATCGCTCTGGGACGCCAAAACAGTGTGTAATAGTACACAAAACGGACCAGAAATTGGCCAAATTTGTGAGTGTCATTGACCGACACGTAAACGCACCACGGGGTTTGTAAATCGTGGAAATCACGCTTGGACACAAAAACAGAGTAATAGTCCAAGAAACGGGCCAGAATCGAACAAAACTGTGAGTGTTGATGACCGACACGTAAAAGGACCTTAGGGTTCAACCACTATGGAATCGCTTCGGGACCCCTAAATGATGAGTAATAGTCCATGA
>NW_021315841.1:0-1456 GCF_002162155.2 Triticum dicoccoides | reverse complement strand
CGGCCTCTCTTGCGGCTCTGCTCAACCTCCCGCTCGATGCCGTCTCTGTTCCGGCTCCGATCGGGACAAGGAGCATCGGCTCCGTCTTCTCCACGCCGCCGGCGCCCTCACTTGGGCGTGACCTCGTGGTCCACACCGCGGCGCCGCCGTCCGCTGCGGACTCCGCAGGCGTCGTCCCGCCGCTCCTGCCGCAAGCGGATCACACTGCCCCGCTGGCGGGGTTGGCGGCGTCCGCCCCAGCCGCGGGCCTTGCGGCGTCCGCACCGGCCGCGAGCTTTGCGGCGCCCGCCCTGGCTGCGGTCCCGCCTCCTCCCGCATCGGCTTCGGTGCCTCCGGCTGCCTCCATGGTGTTTGCACCCCAGGCAGCCTCCTCGATGGGATTGTCTTCGCCGCCGCCGTTTCACTTCGGTCATCTCATCACCATCAAGCTCTCCGCCGACAACTACATCTTCTGGCGTGCGCAGGTTCTCCCGCTCTTGGGGAGTCACTACCTGCTAGGCTACGTCGACGGATCGCTTCCCTGCCCACCCGCGCTGGTAGACAGCGTGCACGGTCCGGTCTACAATCCGGCCCATCGCGTCTGGACGGGGCAGGACCAGGCGAACCTCTCCTCCATCTAGGGGTCCCTCTCGCCGGCAGTTGCCGGCCTTGTTGTCTTCGCGAAGACGTCTCATGAGGCCTGGACCATCCTTGAGCGCACCTTTGCAGCGCAGTCCCAGGCTCGTGTCTCTGCACTCCGTCGTCAGCTTGGAGAGTGTCAGAAGCTTGACTCCACTGCCACTGAGTTCTACAACAAGGTCAAGGGCCTCGCCGACACATTGGCCTCCATTGGACAGCCCCTCACCGATTCCGAGTTCAACTCGTTTATTGTCAATGGTCTTGATGAGGAGTATGATGCCTTAGTCGAGATCATCAACGAGCGGGGCAACTCGACACCCATGCTGGCACACGAGGTTTTCTCTCGGCTCCTTCTCACTGAGCAACGGGTCGAGACTCGCCGCACCAGGGGCACTGGCTCCCTCTCGACCAACGCCGCCACCAAGGGTGGCCGCTCTTCTTCATCACCCCGGTCTCCCTTGGGGCTGCCACCGTCGCCCGCCTCGGCCCCCCCACCTACTGCGACCTTACCGGGGGCTGGCGGTCCACGTGTGTGTCAGCTTTGTGGCCGCGATGGGCACTGGGCCTCCAAGTGTCATAAGCGCTTCCAGCGAAGCTTCCTTGGTCTTGGCAATGACGGCAAAGATACATGCAACAATGCCCGTCAGGTCGCCATGGCTGATCGTCCCGCGCCGCAGAAGCAACAGGGACACACTCAGTCCTACTCCATCGATCCACACTGGTACATGGACTCTGGGGCGACAGAGCATCTAACCAGCGAGATGGGGAAGCTTCACACTCGTGAACCCTATCATGGCTCCGACAAGATCCACACCGCCAATGGAGCAGGTATGCACAT
>NW_021315840.1:0-1084 GCF_002162155.2 Triticum dicoccoides | reverse complement strand
CCAAGAAATGGGCCAGAATCGGCCAAAACTGCGAGTGCCACAAAACGAGCCCGAATCGGCCGAAACTGCGAGTGTTGATGATCGACACGTAAACGCACCCCGGGGTTTGTTAATTGCGCAAGTCACACCGGGACCCCAAACAGTGAGTAATAGTCCACGAAACGGGCCAGAATCGGCCACAACTGTGAGTGTTCATGACCGGCACGTAAACGCATTTTGGGGTTCAACAACTATGGAAATCGCTTCGGGACCCCTAAATGTTGAGTAATAGTCCTCGAATCGCGTCAGAATTGGCCCAAACTGTGAGTGTTGAGGATAGACACGCAAACGCACCCCGGGAATTGTCAATCATGGAAATCGCTCTGGGACGCCAAAATGGTGAATAATCGTGCACGAAATGGACCAGAGTCGACCAAAATTGTGTGTTGATGACTTACATGTAAACGCACCACGGAGTTCGTCAATCGTGGAAATCACTGCGGGACGCCCAAAACTAATTAATAGTGCAAGAAACGGGCCAAAATCGGCCCAAACTGCGATTGTTGATGATCGACACGTAAGCGCACCATGGGGTTCAACAACCATGGAAATCGCTTTGGGGCCCCAAATCGGTGAGTAATAGTCGACGAAACGGGCCAGAAGCGGCCCAAAATGCGAGTGTTTCTAACCGACACATAAACGCACCCCGGTGTTCGTCAATCATGGAAATCACACCGGGACGCCAAAACAGAGTAATAGTCCAAGAAACGGGCCAGAATTGGCAAAAACTATGAATGTTGATGACAGACACGTAAGTGCACCTTGGAGTTCAACAACCATGGTAATCGCTCTGGGACCCCAAAGCGGCGAGTAATAGTGCACGAAACGGACCAGAATCGGCCAAAATTGTGAGTGTTGATGACCGAAACATAAACGCACCACGGGGTTCGTAAATTGTGGAAATCACTCCAGGACCCCCGAAACTAAGTAATAGTCCAAGAAATGGGCCAGAATCGGCCAAAACTGCGAGTGCCACAAAACGAGCCCGAATCGGCCGAAACTGCGAGTATTGATGATCGACACGTAAACGCACCCCGGGGTTTGT
>NW_021315839.1:0-962 GCF_002162155.2 Triticum dicoccoides | reverse complement strand
CGGACCTTGGGGTTCGACAATCATGGAAATCGGTTTGGGACCCCAAAACGGTGAGTAATAGTCCACGAAACATGTCAGAATCGACAAAAACCGTGAGTGTTAATGATCGACACGTAACGCAACCCAGGGTTCGTTAATTGTGGAAATCACCCGGGACCCAAAAGCAGTGAGTAATATTCCACGAAAAAGGCCAGAATCGGCCAAAACTGCGAGTGTTGATGACCGACACGCAAGCGCACCTTGGGGTTTAACAACTATGAAAATCGCTTCGGGACCCCAAAACGGTGAGTAATAGTCCATGAAACGGGTCAGAATTAGGCAATACTGTGAGTGCCGATGATGGACATGTAAACACACCCCGAGGATTGCCAATCGGGGAAATCGCTTTGGGACCCCAAATGCTGAGTAATAGTGCACGAAATGGACAAGAATCGGCCAAAATTGTGAGTGTTGATTACCGACACGTAAACACACCCCGGGGTTCGCTAAGGGTGGAAATCACTTCGGGACTCGAAAATGGTGAGTAATAGTCCAACAGACGGACCGGAATTGGCCAAATTTGTGAGTGTTCATGATCAACATGTAAACGCGCCCCGGGGTTCGACAACCATGGAAATCGCTTCGAGACCCCAAAATTGAGTAATAGTCCATGAAACGGGTAAGAATCGAGAAAAACCGCGAGTGTTGATGACCGACACGTAAGCGCACCTTAGGGTTCGACAACCATGGAAATCACTTTGGGACCCCAAAACGGAGAGTAATAGTCCATGAAACGGGCAAGAATCAGCCAAAACTATGAGTGTTGATGACCGACACGTAAACGCACCCCGGGTTTCGTTAGTCATGGAAATCACTTCGGGACCCGAAACGGTGAGTAATAGTGCAGGAAACAGACCAGAATTGGCCAAAATTGTGAGTGATGATGACTGGCAAGTAAACGCACCCCAGGGTTTGACAACAAT
>NW_021315838.1:0-1096 GCF_002162155.2 Triticum dicoccoides | reverse complement strand
CTGATGGGATTTTGGAATCACTTGATTATGAATCACTTGATGCTTGCGAACCATGCCTTATGGGCAAGATGACTAAAACGCCGTTCTCCGGAACAATGAAGCAAGCAACAGATTTGTTGGAAATCATACATACCGATGTATGTGGTCCGATGAAAGGCTTACAGCAGGTATCATTATTTTCTGACCTTCACAAGATGATTTGAGCAGATATGGGGATATCTACTTGATGAAACATAAGTCTGAAATAATTGAAAGGTTCAAAGAATTTCAGAGTGAAGTGGAAAAATCATCGTAACAAGAAAAATAAAGTTTCTGCGATCTGATCACGGAGACGAATATTTGAGTTACGAGTTTGGTCTTCAATTAAAACAATGTGGAATAGTTTCATAGCTCACGCCACCTGGAACACCACAATGTTATGGTGTGTCCGAACGTCGTAACAGCGCTTTATTGGATATGGTGCGATCTATGATGTCTCTTATTGATTTACCATTGTCGTTTTGGGGTTATGCATTAGAGACAGCTGCATTCACGTTAAAAAGGCACCATCTAAATCCGTTGAGACGACACTATATGAACTGTGGTTTAGCAAGAAACCCAAGTTGTCGTTTCTTAAAGTTTGGGGCTGCGATGCTTATGTGGAAAAGTTTCATCCTGATAAGCTCGAACCCAAATCGGAGAAGTGCATCTTCATAGAATACCCAAAGGAAATTGTTGGGTACACCTTCTATCACAGATCCGGAGGCAAGATATTCGTTGCTAAAAATGGATCCTTTCTGGAGAAGGAGTTTCTCTCGAAAGAAGTGAGTGGGAGGAAAGTAGAACTTGATGAGGTAACTGTACCTGCTCCCTTATTGGAAAGTAGTTCATCACAGAAATCAGTTCCTGTGACAAATACACCAATTAGTGAGGAAGCTAATGATATTGATCATAAAACTTCAGATCAGGTTACTACAGAACCTCGTAGGTCTTCCAGAGTAAGATCTGCACCAGAGTGGTGTAGTAATCATGTTCTGGAAGTCATGTTACTAGACCATGATGAACCTACGAACTATGAGGAAGCGATGATGAGCCCAGATTCCGCGAGATGGCTTGA
>NW_021315837.1:0-1268 GCF_002162155.2 Triticum dicoccoides | reverse complement strand
GGAGAATTGACGGGGTCAAGGTTTGGTTCCAGCCGGCTAGTTTCTTCTTCAAAGTTTTGACAAAATTCTGCAAGGACGATCACCGAGTCAAGGCAATGGTCGAGTGGAAAAACCACGGTTGGAAATGATTGCCGAGCATAGAGATTTACCTTCAAGCATAAGAAACAGCTTCTTGGCAAGACCATTCAGGAAGGCCTCCAGATCTTTTTTCTTCCCAAGAGCAGCTTTCAGATTGACATTTTCTTGCTCAAGCTTGGCGACTGAAGCTAACTTCTCGTCAACAAGCTTGATCTTCTCAGCTAGTTCAAGGTCTTTCTTCCGTTGGGCCTCCCTCACCTTACCTGCAAGTTACAGCAAGATCAGATTTTGAAACAAATGAAGGGAAAAAGCAGTCGTCAAGGTCTCACCAAACATACCTTCGGTCTCCTCCTTTGCCTTCGTCAGATTCTCCTGAACCAGCTTCAATTTCAGCTCGAGCTGAATGTGCTTGTTTTCCAGCTCAGAGTAGCGAGCCACAAGATCATAGGAGTTCTGCGAAGAACCAATCGACTAAATGTCAAATATAATTCACTTCCGAGTGAAAAAGGAAAAATCACGCGTTTCTAAGACTACAGCCGAATACAAGCATTCGACCGTAGTCTCGGGGACTACACCCAGTGGGTGCACTCAGCGTGCCCCCACTAATCCTATTGAAGATAGAGTCGACCAGTCGACCTCAAAAAAAAAGAGATATATTCTTTAAGACTGTAATCGACTGCAAGCAGTCGACCACAGTCTCGGGGACTACACCCAGTGGGTGCACTCAGCGTGCCCCCACCGGTTTGCGAAATCCATTCGCCATAGTCGAATGACGGAAAGACTGAAATTATAAAGCCTAAGGCCGACTGCCAGCAGTCGACCTTAGCCTTGGGGACTACACCCAGCGGGTGCACTCAGCGTGCCCCCGCTAACACGGAGTTTAAGACTGAACTTATGAAGCCTAAGACCGACTGCCAGCAGTCGACCTTAGCCTTGGAGACAGAGTCGACCAGTCGACCTCAAAAAATCCAGTCGCCATGGTCGAATGACGGAAAGACTGAAATTATAAAGCCTAAGGCCAACTGCCAGCAGTCGACCTTAGCCTTGGGGACTACACCCAGCGGGTGCACTCAGCGTGCCCCCGCTAACACGGAGTTTAACTCGACACACCCACTGGGTGACTACTATAAATTCTGGAAAGAAAAGTTTTTGATAGCATATCCTAACAGAACAAACGGTGGTCGACTGAC
>NW_021315836.1:0-944 GCF_002162155.2 Triticum dicoccoides | reverse complement strand
GATGACTTTCTTAACCTGCAAACTAAGGAGAAAAGCTCAATTGTTGAGCTTGTGCTCAGATTGTCTGAGTACAACAATCATTTGAATCGAGTGGGAGTTGATCTTCCAGATAAGACAGTGATGGTTCTCCAAAGTCATTGCCACCAAGCTGTTAGAGCTTCGTGATGAACTATAACATATCAGGGATAGATATGATGATCCTTGAGGTATTCGCGATGTTTGACACCGCGAAAGTAGAAATCAAGAAGGAGCATCAATTGTTGATGGTTGGTGGAACCACTAGTTTCAAGAAGGGCAAGGGCAAGAAGGGATACTTCATGAAACGGCAAATCAGCTGCTGCTCTAGTGAAGAAACCCAAGGTAAAACCCAAACCCGAGACTAAGTGCTTCTGTAATAAGGGGAACAACCACTAGAGCAGAATTACCCTAGATACTTGGTAGATAAGAAGGTTGGCAAGGTCGATAGAAGTATATCGGATATACATTGTGTTAATGTGTACTTTGCTAGTACTCCTAGTAGCACCAGGGTATTAGATACCGGTTCGGTTGCTAAGTGTTAGTAACTCGAAACAAAAGGCTACGGAATAAACAGAGACTAGCTAAAGGTGAGCTGACGATATGTGTTGGAAGTTTTTCCAAGCTTGATATGATCAAGCATCGCACGCTCCCTCTACCAAAGAGATTGGTGTTAAACCTAAATAATTGTTATTTGGTGTTTGCGTTGAGCATAGACATGATTGGATTACGTCTATCGCAATACGGTTATTCATTTAAGGAGAATAATGGTTACTCTGTTTACTTGAATAATACCTTCAATGGTCTTACACCTAAAATGAATGGTTTATTAAATCTCGATCGTAGTGATACACATGTTCATGCCAAAAGATAGTAATGATAGTACCACCTACTTGTGGCACTGCCACGTAAGTCATATCGGTATAAAA
>NW_021315835.1:0-685 GCF_002162155.2 Triticum dicoccoides | reverse complement strand
GGCCAGCATGAAAACGGCGGCCATCTTAAGCACGGAGCTGGAAGCCATTGCAAGAGCGGAAGGCGGATGTTGCGGCTCAAAGCTCTATCTAGAAAAATGGAAGTTTTTTTCCGTGGTTGTGTTGATGTGAGTACTAGCTAGCTAGAGATCCTATTTATAAGCACACGCACTCATAAATTAGCCCCTCCAGTTTGCCATTCATGATCTCATAGCTGATACTGGACTATCATACGAACATGCATGATAATACTTGTTTATGTAAGCTTGATCCCATGATGATTTATAGTTGACTTTGGAGTACTGCCCAGCATGTGCCCGATATCAAGCCAACTAGTTGGATATCTTCCCAACACATACTTAGCACTTAAGAATGAGTAGATAATCATGGTGTGTGTGACATGCACTGAGTACAAAATGTACAACTACCATGAAGATCGTGGGTGGTTCTTTATTCGGAAGGGCGAAACGTCCGCCCCGTCCCTCTTTATAAGCAGAGGAAACAGGGGCAGTTCTTTCCCCCTCGCTGGTTGCTACTACTCCATCTTCACGAACCTCCGCCACCCCCCCCCCCTCTTCTTCTCGAAGCCGAGAGAGCAGCGCTCCGCCCCCCATTGCCACCAGCATCACTAACGCCGTCGACCTCCCCCACCATCTCCGCCATGGCTCCGAAAGCCGACAAGGGAAA
>NW_021315834.1:0-928 GCF_002162155.2 Triticum dicoccoides | reverse complement strand
TTGGACTAGGGAAAAGGGGGCCGGCCACCTCTCCTTCTCCTCCTATTCCTTCTCCCTTCCTCCCCTCTTGGTGGACTCCTACTAGGACTTGGAGTCCTAGTAGGACTCCCTATCCTGGCCGCACCTTTGCCTTGGCCGGCCTCCTCCTCCTCCATCCTTTATATACAGGGGCAGGGGGCACCCCATAGACACAAGTTGATCCACGTGATCTATTCCTTAGCCGTGTGCGGTGCCCCCTGCCACCATATACCTCGATAATACTGTAGCGGAGTTTAGGCGAAGCCCTGCTGCTGTAGTTTATCAAGATCGTCACCACGCCGTCGTGCTGACGAAACTCTTCCCCGACACTTTGCTGGATCGGAGTCCGGGGATCGTCATCGGGCTGAACGTGTGCTCGAACTCGGAGGTGTCGTAGTTTCGGTGCTTGATCGGTTGGATCGTGAAGACGTACGACTACTTCCTCTACGTCGTTTCATCGCTTCCGCAGTCGGTCTGCGTTGGGTACGTAGACAACACTCTCCCCTCGTTGCTATGCATCACATGATCCTGTGTGCGCGTAGGAAATTTTTGAAATTACTACGAAACCCTACAAGTATTGCTATGGCGAATTTGTGTTGGGTCTAACCCCATCCCGCGGATAGTATCCTGATATATTAGGTTTAGGCTACTGCCACCGTCCATCAAGACTCTTCTGAAGTGATATCCGCTAATTACTGGGTCTAATACCAGGGGAGCCCATCCTGCGTGTCGGATACTTGCTGAGTAATTGCGATGGTCGAAAGTGATCGGTTGAGATGACCAGTGGCAGGACTTCATGGTGACAGGCACTTGGGTATATTTTCCTGGGAGTGCCGCGTTGTTTTTTCCCTTGATTACGTGTAACACATTTACTGTTTTGACTTCTGGTGGAAATTTCTTTTGTTCCCCC
>NW_021315833.1:0-2447 GCF_002162155.2 Triticum dicoccoides | reverse complement strand
AGGACCAGCACCGGATGAGGAACCCATATCGCGGCCATGCTTGCGTGTTGCGTCATAGTCAGTCTGACCAGTTTCAGCACTGATGGCTTTGTTGACAAGTTTCTGAAAAGATGTGCACTCATGCAGACGGAGGTCGCGGCGAAGCTCAGGACTAAGCCCCTTACGGAACCTCGCTTGCTTCTTGGCGTCAGTAGAAACTTCCTCGGTTGCATATCGTGCGAGATTACCAAACTCCCTGCTATAAACATCCACAGAAAGTCGGCCTTGGGTGAAATTGCAGAATTCCTCACGTTTACGGTCCATGAGGCCCTCCGGAATGTGATGTTCACGGAAAGCCTCGCTGAATTCAGCCCAAGTAGTGACATGGCCCGCTGGGCGCATAGCTCCATAATTCTCCCACCATAGACTGGCGGGGCCTTCAAGATGATATGCAGCAAAGGTGACCTTGTCAGCCTCCGCTACCAGCGCGGAACGCAGCTTGTGAGCGATACTGCGAAGCCAGTCATCAGCGTCGAGAGGCTCGACGGAGTGGTGGAACGTGGGTGGATGTAATTTGATAAAATCACTGAGTGACACCACGTTAGTCCTCTGATGGTGTGCTGTGTTCTGTTCAATACGCTCCAACAAACGGTTGGTCTCCCGCTTGTTTCTCTCAGCTTCCATCATAACCTCGGCTAGTGAAGGAGGATGAGGCAGATTTGCATCCCTGACTTCACTGCCTTCGGCCTGCTCTTGAGGAGCAGGGTTAGTGCGCGTGTTGACCATCCTAGGTAAACAAGACAATGATTTAGTCAGGATGATAAAATTCCGACATAGGACACATAATGTAAGGAATAACTCGGGATGCAAGATGATCACCCGTATGACATGGTAGATACAGAAACTGCTTCTTTTATTCCATCGTCATACACACCATACAGGGTTTAGTACAAAACCAAACAAAGTACTAATACGGTGAAAAGAAGATTACATCTCATCGGAGGCATCCCAAGCTCCTATACATTATTTCTCTACACCTCCGGAAAGAGTACAAACTAGGTCATATCCCACGAGTCACGCGGAACGATAGAAGACACAGCTAGTGCGAACTAGTGATACTACCACTAACTCAGACCGATCCGTAGTAGTCCTCGTAGAAGTCACCTCCATAGCCTGGAAGCTCAACATGATCATCCGGAAACAGACGGTCTCGCGGAGCTTGTGGACCATAGGGGCTAGGATGAGGCCTTGGACCAACAGACGGTGGCCTGCGGGGACCGCGAGGTGGGGTGATGCCTCCTACATCACGCCAACCCATCACGTCTGGCAGAGCAGATCTCACAGGATAGAGATCGCGCATATCTGAATATCCAGCTTGCACCGCCGGTGCGAACCGGGTCAAAGTGGCCCAGTGGTCAGCACGGGTATTGAAGAGCTCTAACCTCAAGGCCCGATTTTCACGGTCCTTATCCTCGAGCATCTCAGCAGTGGTGCGAGTCCGTGAATCCTCCTGAGTGGGTTCAGCATAAATAGCCTGGAGATACCCTTGTGCTCCCGGAAGTGATCCTGGCATATACCGGAAATCAGAGTCCCGAAATAAACTAGATCTGACTCGCATAATGGTCATCATAGAGTAGGCGGCGTCCTGCACAGCCATCTCAATAGTAACCCCGAGTCCATAGGAGCAGTGAAGAGGCTCGGTGGATCCAGGATAAGATGGAAATATCCTGACAGTGCAGAGATACTGGCTTTGATTAAAATCTCGGAATTGCTCTTCGACCGTGTACTCAGGATACCAGTGGTATCCAGCCTCAGTCATTACCCTGACCAACTTGGCAGTATGGCCGGGTACATCTAGGCATCGAGTCAGGCGAACCACTTGATTGAGGTCGCGAGTGGCCATCTGAAAGCACAATCATAATGCAAAGGCATTAGAATTTCTAGCAAAATTTCGGCAGCATAACAGCTGTAAATGCTCAAGAAGGATTTGAGACATTTGACAAAGGATTTCGTACACACTCAACATCATCATATCAAAGTTCTGAATCCATTTTAACAACATAATGTGGTAGTAGAGCTGAACTAGGCTTGTATCCATCAAACTTATAACGTACTACTGATTAGTAACACGTGATCCTGATAGAGAGACTAGATCCTAATTCCTTAACCACCGGTGGAAGAATGGACTGACTCAGATCAGAAGGTCATAAGATAAAGGAGTAAAAAGAGCCTTACGTTCCAGCCCACAAACAATTCCCCTACATATAACTAAAGAATTTCTAGACTCAACATCGACCAGTTTGGCTTGGAGAACCTACAGGCAGTCTGGCTCTGATGCCAACGCTGTCAGGACCCCGACTCGATGTCACATCGATCTAGCCGGTAACACCTCATATCACTTTGCGGCCTCACGCACGGTATTCCCACGGGTGTCGCCTTACCTTTGCCCGGGACCGTTTGCGCCTTTT
>NW_021315832.1:0-1071 GCF_002162155.2 Triticum dicoccoides | reverse complement strand
TATTGGTCAAGCATCACTTCTCACTAGACATGCCAATAGGAGTCTTCAACTTCGCAATGTTCTTCGAGTTCCATCTGTGACACGTAATCTTCTTTCAGTTCCTAAACTCACTCGTGATAATAATGTGCTTTGTGAATTTCATCCTTTTGATCTTTTTATTAAGGATCGGGGCACGAGGGACATTCTTCTTAGTGGGCGGCTCTGCCAAGGTCTCTATCGTCTGGAGCATCCTGGCGTCGCTCGCGTCTTCAGTGGAGTTCGGGTATCTCCGTCACAGTGGCATGCTCGTCTTGGTCACCCGGCCACACCTATTGTCCGGCATGTTTTGCGTCGTCATGAGCTTCCTAGTGTGTCTAGTAATAAAGATGTAGCAGTGTGTGATGCTTGTCAGCAGGGAAAGAGTCATCAACTTCCTTTTTCGGAGTCCAGTCGTGAGGTGAAACATCCTTTAGAACTTGTGTTTTCAGATGTATGGGGTCCTGCTCAGACTTCTGTTAGTGGTCATAATTACTATATCAGTTTTGTTGATGCTTACAGTCGCTTTACCTGGCTTTATCTTATCAAACGTAAATCTGATGTGTTTGACATTTTTGTTCAGTTCCAAAAACATGTTGAACGCCTTCTCAAGCACAAAATTGTTCATGTTCAGTCGGACTGGGGTGGCGAGTATCGCAACCTCAACTCCTTCTTTCAGTCGCTTGGGATCACTCACCGTTTAGCATGTCCACATACACATCAGCAGAATGGTTCAGTAGAACGTAAGCATCGTCACATTGTTGAAGCTGGTCTGACTCTTTTGGC
Organism: Triticum dicoccoides; assembly: GCF_002162155.2. Lineage (NCBI taxonomy): Eukaryota > Viridiplantae > Streptophyta > Magnoliopsida > Poales > Poaceae > Triticum > Triticum dicoccoides. The sequence goes on along the minus strand of NW_021315832.1, from coordinate 270 downwards.
CCATGCATCTGTTCCGTTTCGTTTTTGGAGTGATGCTTTCACCACTGCATGTTTTCTCATCAATCGTACTCCCACTCGTGTTTTGAATATGAAGACTCCCATTGAAGTTCTCCTTAATGAACAACCGGACTACACCTTTCTCAAGGTGTTTGGGTGTGCTTGCTGGCCCCATCTCCGTCCATATAACAAGCGTAAGCTCGAGTTTCGTTCCAAAAAGTGTGTTTTTCTTGGTTATAGCTCTCTTCATAAAGGATACAAATGTCTTCATGT
>NW_021315831.1:0-1637 GCF_002162155.2 Triticum dicoccoides | reverse complement strand
GCCCTAGTCGAGATCATCAATGAGAGGGGCAACTCCACGCCCATGCCAGCACACGAGGTCTTTTCACGCCTCCTGCTTACTGAGCAACGAGTCGAGACGCGCCGATCCAGGGGCAACGGCGCCCTCTCGGCAAACGCCGCCACCAAGGGTGGTCGCTCCTCTGCTTCATCCAGGGCTCCTTCGGGGCAGTCACCACCACCCGCCTCGGCCCCTCCTCCTACTGCGACGCTACCAGGGGCTGGCGGTCCACGTGTGTGCCAGCTTTGTGGTCGCGATGGGCACTGGGCCTCGAAGTGTCACAAGCGCTTCCAGCGGGGTTTTCTTGGTCTCGGCAATGACGGGAAGGATACACGCAACTTTGCTCGTCAGGTCGCCATGGCTGATCGTCCGCCGCCGCAGAAGCCACAGGGACACACTCAGTCCTACTCCATTGATCCCCCCTGGTACATGGACTCTGGGGCGACAGAGCACCTGACCAGTGAGATGGGGAAGCTTCACACTCGTGAACCCTACCATGGCTCCGACAAGATCCACACCGCCAATGGAGCAGGTATGCACATCTCTCATATTGGTCAAGCATCACTTCTCACTAGACATGCCAATAGGAGTCTTCAACTTCGCAATGTTCTTCGAGTTCCATCGGTGACACGTAATCTTCTTTCAGTTCCTAAACTCACTCGTGATAATAATGTGCTTTGTGAGTTTCATCCTTTTGATCTTTTTATTAAGGATCGGGGCACGAGGGACATTCTTCTTAGTGGGCGGCTCTGCCAAGGTCTCTATCGTCTGGACCATCCTGGCGTCGCTCGCGTCTTCAGTGGAGTTCGGGTATCTCCGTCACAGTGGCATGCTCGTCTTGGTCACCCGGCCACACCTATTGTCCGGCATGTTTTGCGTCGTCATGAGCTTCCTAGTGTGTCTAGTAATAAAGATGTAGCAGTGTGTGATGCTTGTCAGCAGGGGAAGAGTCATCAACTTCCTTTTTCGGAGTCCAGTCGTGAGGTAAAACATCCTTTAGAACTTGTGTTTTCAGATGTATGGGGTCCTGCTCAGACTTCTGTTAGTGGTCATAATTACTATATCAGTTTTGTTGATGCTTACAGTCGCTTTACCTGGCTTTATCTTATCAAACGTAAATCTGATGTGTTTGACATTTTTGTTCAGTTCCAAAAACATGTTGAACGCCTTCTCAAGCACAAAATTGTTCATGTTCAGTCGGACTGGGGTGGCGAGTATCGCAACCTCAACTCCTTCTTTCAGTCGCTTGGGATCACTCACCGTTTAGCATGTCCACATACACATCAGCAGAATGGTTCAGTAGAACGTAAGCATCGTCACATTGTTGAAGCTGGTCTGACTCTTTTGGCCCATGCATCTGTTCCGTTTCGTTTTTGGAGTGATGCTTTCACCACTGCATGTTTTCTCATCAATCGTACTCCCACTCGTGTTTTGAATATGAAGACTCCCATTGAAGTTCTCCTTAATGAACAACCGGACTACACCTTTCTCAAGGTGTTTGGGTGTGCTTGCTGGCCCCATCTCCGTCCATATAACAAGCGTAAGCTCGAGTTTCGTTCCAAAAAGTGTGTTTTTCTTGGTTATAGCTCTCTTCATAAAGGATACAAATGTCTTCATGT
>NW_021315830.1:0-1155 GCF_002162155.2 Triticum dicoccoides | reverse complement strand
TGACATGACTAGTCGTAAACCCAAAGTGGCACAGACTTACAGGGACAGGCATCCATGACCCAGCTTCGAACGTGTCGGTCATCAGCAAGTGGGTCCGGGCTGTAGCACTGGGCTAGCAGGACTCCGGTAAACCGGGCTGTAGCGGGCTAACAGGACTCCGGTACTCAAAGCGTGACATTTCCCCGAAGGGACAGACACAGGAACGAAGAAGGACACATGCCGGCCAGCCTAAGTGTTCCAGAGCAGTAGCAAGCTACCATGGCTCAGCGGTAACACTAGGAGACATTTCCCGGTAAGAGAGGCTACTAAAGATAAACAACTAGATAGTCAGATCCCACACATACCAAGCATTTCAGTCATACACACAATATGCTCGATATGTGCAAATACAACGAAACATCACAACATGACTCTACGACACAAGTACTTTATTTAAGGCTCAGGGAGCCATACATAACATACACAAAGGTACGTGTCTCACGACCCAACATACAAATCATACAGTCATACAAACCAGCAGCGGAGGTAACTTGTCTGAGTACAGACAACTAGTAAAATAAAGGAGGCTTGGAAAGCCTAGCTATACTACGTGGTCCTTCACAAGCTCAGGGTCACCACCTGGGTCTTTAGCCTACTCGTTGATGTCAACGTCTACATAGAACCCATCAGAAGGGGTTGCAGCGTCTTCTGTAAAAATGCAGATTATAGCAACATGAGTACAAAGGTACTCAGCAAGACTTACATCAGATCCTACATACATGCTTAGTATCAAGAAGGGTTGGTGGAGTTATTGCAGCAAGCCAGCTTTGACTCTTGGCTAGGCTATCCTACGATACTCCAACTTGAAATGGTTTTGCGCACACGAGTCCACTACTCACCACTTCAATACACCACCGAGGATCCACCTCCGTCTTCCTACGGAAGAGCCATCCTCGGCACTCACTCTTATCTTGAGGCTTTTAGTAGTTTCCATTTACTTGTCTATGAACTGTATAGGCAACCAAGTAGTCCTTTACCGCGGACGCGGCTATTCGAATAGATCATGTTAACCCTGCAGGGGTGTACTCCTTCATACACGCTCCCACCACTTACCGTCGTTTACACGACATGTACTCGGCAACCTTCAAGCGGAAGCCCAACGTGGGTGTCGGCCAC
>NW_021315829.1:0-1405 GCF_002162155.2 Triticum dicoccoides | reverse complement strand
TATGCAACAGGTTTGCCATCTTGTAATAACACACCTCCTAATCCAATTCCACTAGCATCACATTCAAGCTCAAAAGTCTTATTAAAATCAGGAAGTTGGAGTAAAGGAGCATGTGTCAACTTATCTTTCAAAACCGTGAAGGCTTCTTCCTGTGCGGTACCCCAAAGAAAAGGCACATCTTTCTTTGTAAGCTCATTGAGAGGTGCAGCAATGGTGCTGAAATCTCTCACAAAACGCCTATAGAATCCAGCGAGGCCAAGAAAACTCCTCACTTGTGTGACCGTTTTGGGCTGCGGCCAACTCTCAATAGCTTCAATCTTGGCTTTATCAACTTCAATTCCCTGTGGAGTAACAACATAGCCAAGAAAAGATACTCGGTCGGTGCAAAAGGTGCACTTCCCAAGGTTACCAAACAAACGTGCATCACGTAGAGCAATAAAAACAGCACGTAAATGTTCCAAATGTTCCTCCAAAGATCTTCTATAAATCAATATGTCATCAAAGTAAACTACCACAAATCGTCCAATGAAAGCACGTAAAACTTCGTTCATTAATCTCATGAAAGTACTAGGTGCATTAGTTAACCCAAAAGGCATGACTAACCACTCATATAATCCAAACTTAGTTTTAAATGCTGTTTTCCATTCATCTCCCAATTTCATACGAATTTGATGGTAGCCACTACGCAAATCAACTTTGGAGAATATTGTAGAGCCACTCAATTCATCAAGCATATCATCTAGCCTAGGAATAGGATGCCGATAACGAATAGTAATATTATTAATGCCTCTACAATCAACACACATACGTGATGTACCATCCTTTTTCGGCACTAGAATAATAGGAACAACACAAGGACTAAGGGATTCGCTTATATAACCTTTGTCGAGAAGCTCTTGTACTTGACGCATAATCTCCTTCGTCTCCTCTGGATTGGTACGGTATGGTGCACGGTTTGGCAGTGAAGCACCAGTAATTAAGTCAATCTGATGCTCAATCCCTCGAATAGGCGGTAATCCCGGTGGCACGTCTTGTGGAAAGACGTCAGCGAACTCCTGCAAAATGTTAGTGACAGCAGGAGGCAAAGAGGAAGGCACGTCCTCGAATGAAAATAATGCCTCTTTGCACACAAAAGCATAGCAAACAGATTTGCTGAAATCTAGCTCATCAATATCAGATTTGGTGGCAAATAAACATGCACTTTTCAATTTAATTTCAGAAGCAACACTAGATGGTTTATTATTAGGCTTCATTTGTTGCTCAAATTCTTTTGCCACAATCTGATTTTCACTCTTATTCGTCTCCTGTTTTGCTTTATTAGCTCTATTAATATCATCTTTCAAAATGGAATCAGGAGTCATAGGAAGCAAAGTAATATTTTTATCCTTATGAACAAGAGTATAGT
>NW_021315828.1:0-1255 GCF_002162155.2 Triticum dicoccoides | reverse complement strand
CCTTTAGTCGCGGTTGGGGAGGCGACCCGCGACTAAAGGGTAACCTTTAGTCGCGGTTGGGGAGGCGACCCGCGACTAAAGGACTTTTTTGGCGGGTTTTTCGTTCCCGCGCGCAACCACCTTTAGTCGCGGTTGGGCAGGCCAACCGCGACTAAAGGTATTTTCCAAATACTTTTTCTTTTTCAAAATCTTAAAAATACAAATAATATATCAAAAAATTCAGAAAAATAAAACTAATTCAATTCAAAATTCTAAAAATACAAATAATATATCAAAAAATTAAGAAAAATAAAACTAATTCAATTCAATATGTTAAAAATACAAATAATATATCAAAAAATTAAGAAAAATAGAACTAATTCAATTCAATATGTTAAAAATACAAATAATATATCAAAAAATTCAGAAAAAAAAAACTAATTCAATTCAAAATGTTAAAAATACAAATAATATATCAGAAAATTCAGAAAAATTTCATGTATCATTCGAAAATGGACACCAAACACATCACGGGTAATATAATTCACATGATCCATTCAACAAAGTTTGGTACAATAAATTATTACACATCATTTCTTCCCTTGTGTCCCTGCTTGCTTACGATTGTGCCGTATCCATGGAGCATCCTCATCATTTAACTTAATGCTTGGGTCGGTGTTCACTTTGAAGGGCGGAATTTCAGCAAACATATTATAATCTTCTGACATGTCTGTCTTGTCCTCCACTCCCACGATGTTTCTTTTCCCTGAAAGAACAATGTGGCGCTTTGGATCATCGCATGATGTACTGATCGTTTTCTTATCTTTCCGTTTCCTCGGTTTGCTACTCATGTCCTTCACATAGAAAACCTGAGCGATATCTTTCGCTAGGACGAATGGTTCGTCAAGGTAACCAAGATTGTTGAAATCCACCATTGTCATTCCGTATTGCTGGTCCACCTTTACCCCACCTCCTGTTAGCTTGAACCATTTGCACCGGAACAAAGGGACCTTAAAGGAGGGTCCATAGTCAAGTTCCCATATCTCCTCTATGTAACCATAATATGTGACCTTTTGCCCATTCTCGGTTGCTGCATCAAAGCGGACACCACTGTTTTGGTTGGTGCTCTTTTTATCTTGGGCGATCGTGTAAAATGTATTCCCATTTATCTCGTACCCTTGGAAAGTCGTTATAGTCGAAGATGGTGTCTTGGCCAACATGTACAGCTGATCTACAACATCATTGTCATTCATTAAATGTTTTCTCAACCAACTGC
>NW_021315827.1:0-2169 GCF_002162155.2 Triticum dicoccoides | reverse complement strand
TGAATGCCATGATAGACCTTCTTTCAAGCCAATTAACATGTGTTCAAAAAAACAAAAAAATATCAAAAAGGAACGCGATAGACCTTCGATTAACATGTGTTCAAAAAACAAGTACTCTGCAAGACCCAGAGGTTAATTCGAGAACAAGTACCTCGAGGTTAATTTGACAGACATGCCTTATAGGTTGACCAAAGTCATATCACTTTTTTTGGAAAGATGTCGTGAAGTAACATGATAGACCTTTAAGCCAATTAACATGTGTTCAAAAAGTAACGTGATAGACCTTCGATTAACGTGTGTTCAAAAAACAAGTACTCCAGCAAAACCCAGAGGTTAATTTGAGAACCAGTACCACGAGGTTAATTTGACAAACATGCCTTATACATTGACAAAAGTCATATCACTTTTTTTGGAAAGATGTCATGAAGTAACACGATAGACCTTCTTTCAAGCAAATAAACATGTGTTCAATAAACAAAAATTATCAGAAAGTAACACGATAGACCTACGATTAACATGCATTCAAAAAACAAGTACTCCAGCAGGACGTAGAGGTTAATTCGAGAACAAGTAATTTGACACATGCCTTATAGGTTGACAAATTCATATCACTTTTTTGGGAAGATGTCATGAAGTAATATGATAGACCTTCTTTCAAGCGAATTAACATGTGTTAAAAAAAGAAAAATATATCAAAAAGTAACGCGATAGACCTTCGATTAACATGTGTTCAAAAAAGAAGTAGTCCTGCAAGACCCAGAGGTTAATTCGAGAACAAGTACCTTGAGGTTAATTTGACAGGCATGCCTTATAGGTTGACAAAAATCATGTCACTTTTTTTGGAAATATTTCGTGAAGTAACACGGTAGACCTTCTTTCAAGCCAATTATCATGTGTTGAATTTTTTTATCAAAAAGTAACATGATAGACCTTCGATTAACAGGCATTCACAAAACAAGTACCCCACAAAGACCCAAATGCTAATTTCAGAACAAGTACCTCGAGGTTAATTTGACAGACATGCCTTATAGGTTGACAAAAGTCATATCACTTTTTTTCGAAACATGACGTGAAGTAACATGATAGACCATCTTTCTAGCCAAATAACATGTGTTCAAAAATAAAAATTATCAAAAATTAACGTGATAGACCTTCGATTAACATGTGTTCAAAAAACAAGTAGTCCACCAAGACCCAGAGGTTAATTCAAGAACAAGTACCTCGAGGTTAATTTGACAGACATGCCTTATAGGTTGACAAAAGTCATGTCACTTTTTTTGGAAAGATGTCGTGAAGTGACACGATAGACCTTTTTTCAAGCCAATTAACATGTGTTCAAACAGCAAAAAAATACCAAAAAGTAACGCGATAGACGTACGATTAACATGCATTTAAAAAACAAGTACTCCAGCACGACGTAGAGGTTAATTTGACAGACATGCATTATAGGTTGACAAAATTAATATCTCTTTTTTTGGGAAGATGTCATGAATGCCATGATAGACCTTCTTTCAAGCGAATTAACATGTGTTAAAAAAAGAAAAAAATATCAAAAAGTAATGCGATAGACCTTCGATTAACATGTGTTCAAAAAACAATTACTCTGCAAGACCCAGAGGTTAATTCGAGAACAAGTACCTCGAGGTTAATTTGACAGACATGCCTTATAGGTTGACCAAAGTCATATCACTTTTTTTGGAAAGATGTCATGAAGTAACATGATAGACCTTTAAGCCAATTAATATGTGTTCAAAAAGTAACGTGATAGACCTTCGATTAACGTGTGTTCAAAAAACAAGTACTCCAGCAAAACCCAGAGGTTAATTTGAGAACCAGTACCACGAGGTTAATTTGACAGACATGCAATATACATTGAGAAACGTCATATCACTTTTTTTGGAAAGATGTCATGAAGTAACACGATAGACCTTCTTTCAAGCCAATAAACATGTGTTCAACAAACAAAAAATATCAAAAAGTAACGCGATAGACCTACAATTAACATGCATTCAAAAAACAAGTACTCCAGCAGGACGTAGAGGTTAATTCGAGAACAAGTAATTTGACACATGCCTTATAGGTTGACAAATTCATATCACTTTTTTGGCAAGATGTCATGAAGTAATATGATAGACCTTCTTTCAAGCGAATTAACATGTGTTAAAAAAA
>NW_021315826.1:0-1024 GCF_002162155.2 Triticum dicoccoides | reverse complement strand
GCACGTCGGGGTTCGTTAATCGTGGAAATCACTCCGAGACCCCAAAATAGTGAGTAATAGTATACAAAAAGGCAAGAATCGGACAAAAGTGTAAGTGTTGATGACCGAAACGTAAACGCACCCCGCGGTTCGTTAATCGTTGAAATCACTTCGATACCCCAAAACAGTGCGTAATACTCCACGAAACGGGCCAGAATCGGCCAAAACTCCGAGTGTTGATGAGCGACACATAAATGCACCCCGGTGTTCGTCAATCATGGAAATCACACCGAGACCCAAAAACAGAGTAATAGTCCAAGAAACGGGCCAGAATTGGCCAAAACTGTGAGTGTCGATGACCGACACGTAAATGCACCCCGTGGTTCTTTAATCGTGGAAATCACTCCAGGGGCCCAAAAAAGTGAGTAATAGTCCATGATACGGGCCAGAATCAGCCAAAACTATGAGTTTTGATGACCGACACGTAAGCGTGCCTTGGGGTTCAACAACTATGGAAATCACTTCGGGACCTGAAAACGGTGAGTAATAGTCCACAAAACACGTTAGAATTGGCCAAAATTGTGAGTGCTGCTGACAGACACGTAAACACAACCCGGGGTTCGTAAATCGTGGAAATCATTTCGGGACCCCGATAACTAAGTAATTTTCCCAGAAACAGGCCAGAATCGGCCCAAACTGTGATTGTTGATGACCTACACTTAAGCGCACCTTGGGGTTCAACAACCATGGAAATCGCTTTGGGGCCCCAAAATGGTGAGTAACAGTCCACGACACGGGTCAGAATCGACAAAAACCGCGAGTGTTGATAACCAACCCGTAAGCGCACCCAGGGGTTCGTTAATCGTGGAAATCACTCCGGGGACCCAAAAAAGTGAGTAATAGTCCACGAAACGGGCCAGAATCGGCCAAAACTGTGAGTGTTGATGACCGACACGTAAACGCACGTCGGGGTTCGTTAATCGTGGAAATCACTCCGGGACCCCAAAACAGTGAGTAATAGTATACAAAAAAGGCAAGAATCGGA
>NW_021315825.1:0-1008 GCF_002162155.2 Triticum dicoccoides | reverse complement strand
GATATTACAAACATGGGTCTCATGACCCAACAATCAGAGCATACAAATCAAAGCACACGCGGAAGCTATCATGTCTGAGTACAGACATCTATAAATGAAAAAGGCTGAGAAGCCTGACTATCTATCAGATCCTGCCGAGGGCACAAGATCGTAGCTGAGGTATCAAGCTAAACGTCGAAGTCCACGCGAAACCACTAGTGAGACCGAAGTCTCTCTGCAAAACATAAAATGGGCAAACGTGAGTACAAATGTACCCAGCAAGACTTACATCAGAACTAACTACATATGCATCATTATCAACAAAGGGATGCTGGGGTTTAACTGCAGCAAGCCAGCTTTGACTCGGTGGCTATCCTGAACTACGACTGCAAGTAACTCTTTTGAGGTGGCGCACACGAGTCCACATATTCACCAACCAATACACCACTATGGAACTGCTCCCGTCTCCCTACGAGAACACCATCCATAGCACTCACGCTTATCTTGCGTATTTTAGAGTATCCACTTTCACTTGTCTATGAACTGATATAAGCAACCCAGAAGTCCTTTTCCGCGGACACGGCTATTCGAATAGATCATATTAACCCTGCAGGGGTGTACTTCTTCACACACGCTCTCACCACTTACCGCCGTTTACACGACATGTACTCGGCAACCTTCAAGCGGAAGCCCAACGTGGGTGTCGGCCACGGCCTACCTAAACACTCAAGTCTCTAGTCCAGGTTTATCGCCTATTCAGGTTCCATCCATGAGGAGATCCGGCCGGAGTTTCGCTCACAGCCCCAAACGATGTGAACAGGGTTCCCGAGACACCAAACGGGCGCCCGGTACACCGTGCCACGTGCCTACCGCATCACAGCCCACCCCTACGGTCAGCGCTGCGCACGGCCTCCAGCATACTACAAACACCAGAAACTACTTGCAACTCCTGGACAGAGGACAAGGGTGATCAAGAAGCCGAGAGGGTCCATTGGTTTCGGGCCCAATGCGTGGTAGTAGCTGAATCAT
>NW_021315824.1:0-1762 GCF_002162155.2 Triticum dicoccoides | reverse complement strand
GAATGATTCATCAAGCTGCGCACATGCACCGGCAGCATTTTATTCAACACCGCTGCATAACTGACATAGACGATACATATTTATAAGGCCGATGTAACAAATAAAATTAAAATGATGCAAACTAGCTGATGCTGGCTCAAAGGATACCAGCAGAAGATGCATATCTCTTGATAGAACAACTTCATCATGACAGACTGTGTCCCTCAAGTCTAATAACCCTCAATAACTGGCAATTTAAAAGGGTAGTTTGATGGACAAGACATGATAATAACTACTCCCTCCGTCCCATAATATGAGATCTTATTACATCCAATATATGGGACAGAGGGAGTAGTTACAAGCATGTGGAATCAAAATCATCAGCCAAGACAGGTGCATACACTGAGAGGAAACTGAAGGGCAAAAGCACAGAAAATAGGCCTTGCAACTCAAAAATTCATGATCATTCAAATCACTAAGCCTGAACATGTCTACTTTTTCAACCTAGCTCATCGACTCGATGGCCAGAACCACCACCAGAGCACAAGCACTAGAACATCGGTTCGATGACCGGAGCAAAGCACATTGTGTCCACAGCTCGAACGCAGGGGGGAAGGAGAGACCAGGGACATAATTCATGAGAACATACTCCTAACATAGCTGAAAAAATGCAGCTATTCTAGAAAGATAACATGCTTTACTCATCACCTACAAGTAAGATCTTGAGAACTAAGCATCTATCCAGCCATAGAATACCGACTCGAGATCAGCCCCGGATACAAAATTATCTCAAGAAAACTAACAAGAAATTTTCTAGCAAAGAAACAAACAAGGAATGTTCTCCTCAAGATACCATAACTACAAGTTGAACTAAATCCACTTATGTGATCACAAAAACCAAAGCATGCTTGGTTCAATTCAATATTGACATTTAGCTAGCCTGCTCTCAAAGTTTTGAACCACTTGATCAGATTTATCATGCAAGGAGTCTTGCTAGCATGAATCGCCCAATCAAATGAATAATACCACAGTTCAAAACAGGCAGCGGTATGATGGATTTTGCACCTTAAAAAACACCACACAAGAACATATAAGGTAAAAATACCTTCAACGGGAGGTCGCTAGTCGAAGCGGGTGTCACTGCCATGACAAGGGAGGTGCTTGACGACTAGATTCTTTGGCAATTGATTCAGCGTGAAACCTGGAAGTTTTTCACGCAACCAAACTACTTCTCTACTTTAAACAGGAGGTCGCTATACAAAGCGGGTGTCACCATGCCAAGGGAGGTGTTGGACGACTGGATTCTTTGACACTTGATTCATGTGCCTAAGCTCAAAAGCTTTCTTCTGCTGCTCTTTAAATAGAACCTGCATATATAGCATAGCACATAAGACCATATACTTCAAAAAGTGGTGTATGGCTATGGAGCAAACATAGAGAAGAGATCAATTAAACATGAAGCAGAGATGCAGCATTTGAGAAACAACCGCACGTCCCAGGCAATCAAAAATGATAATATAATAGCATGAAGCAATCAAAAATTATAGACCAAACCCAGAAAAATACACCCTCCCTCTCTATAGGCGAATATCGTAACCCAACCCAGAAAAATTATTCTCTCTACTTGACAAATTGCTTTGCTTTGGACATGACACTCACAACACAACATTCCAGCCAACAGCAGAGCGATGCAACATAACAAATAACCAAAAGCTAGCTTCTACAAAATGCAAATAGCCTCAGCACTTGTATAACGGCTCAATGCCACAAAAAATTTGACGCC
>NW_021315823.1:0-1281 GCF_002162155.2 Triticum dicoccoides | reverse complement strand
GCTCCCCCGCCATGACCGACGCCACCATCGCCGTGCCTTCGTCGTAGCCGTGCTTCCCGCCGCCCGTGCGTCCTCTCATCGTGTCCAGGAGCTCCGCCGCTGTCCACTCCATCGAGCAAGCCGAGCCCCGAGCGCTCGCAACGCCCGAGTCCACCGCAACGACCTCGCCCGAACCGCCGTCGCCGGAGATCCCCTTCAACGCCGTCGTCGCTCCGGTCCATCTCCGGCCGCACCAAGGGCTTCGTCGCACTCACTGTGAGCTTAGCCATCTTTCCCCCCTCCTTTTCTTGCTCCCGAGCCGTGTAGCGACCTCCCGGAGCTCAACCGCACCCACCGCCGTGGAGCTCGTCGCCGACGTGCTCCCGGTCACCCTCCGACCACTCCACAGTGTCCATCATACTCACCGTGTTCCGTAGCACCTAGCTAGCTACTTCCCGAGCCTCACCGACCCCTCTAGCATCAAGTTCGTCTTCGGCCGAACCCTGGTGGCCGCCAAAGTCGTCGCCGGCGCCAACTCCGGCCACCCCGACCCCAACGGACTCCACCAAGAGCTGCGGCTCGTCCTCAGCTCCACTCCGGTGGTCTCCGTGACCCATTTGGTGGCCGAAACAGCCAAAACCACTTCCGCCGCCGCGTCGGGCTCGCCGGCGGCTAAACGCCGGTGCAGCCGACCCGGGTTTGACCACGGGTGGGCCCTGGTTGACTCTCCTGAGTCAATGACAGGTGGGGCCCAGCCCTGTTAATTAAACAGGTTTAGTTTTATTAAACTTTAATTAAATTAATCACACTGACACGCGGGACCCACTGTCAGGTTTGACCTGGACGTATCCCGTTGACCTGCTGACGTCACACTGACGTCAGGCTGACGCAATAATTGATTTTCTGGAATTAATCTAATATAGGAAATTCCAGAATATAGTTTAAACTTCAAAAATTCATAACTTTTATTCTGTAACTCCAAATCAGACAAATTATATATGAAAAATGATCAGAAAAATCCAATCTATCCATCTGTACTATTTTCATGCATGATTAAACAAGTTAACCTGATGATTAATGCAGAACAAGGAAAAACACTTTAAAGGGCCATGTTTGAGTTTGAAATTTGAATCTTTGATTCAAATTGGTTCAAACCCTTCTGGTCTTAGTTGCATTAGCCCAACACACTCATATTGCTTTGTTTCATGCATGCATCATATTGTTGCACATTGTTTGGTGATGGTTGTGTATCGGTGTTCTTGCGGCAGGTTCTGCCTCCGAGGAGTACCGTGATTACCCTAA
>NW_021315822.1:0-1918 GCF_002162155.2 Triticum dicoccoides | reverse complement strand
AAAATGAGTGAATTTATACTTTAAAATATGTCTATATGCATCCGTATGTTGTAGTCATTTGAAATCTCTAAAAGAAACTTATATTTAGGAACAGAGGGAGTACTTGGTGCAGCTAATGTGTGTGTACAATGGGTCGGACGCCATTCAAGTACCTCGCCAGTATACAAATACATACCCGAGTACAGACCCAAACCTACACGCTGATGTATACATCGATGCCCAATCGTTGACGTGCTGTACGCGTGCAACAGGCCCAACAGATAAGCACCAACACGATTACCTTAAACAGATTTTCATCTATATCTTGGCCAGGAAAATCGGAACAGCAGAACGGCGGCTACGTGCAGCGCCCTACCCTTCCCTCTTCCTATAAATACAGGAGTACCAGGCTGCTCATGGAGAGGAGGGAGCCAGCCACGAGGGAGGCCCAGAGGAGATGCGCCATGACGGCAGCCTCTACAGGATGAGGATGTGCGCATCCAGGAGGCAACGACGCGCCGGCGGCGGTGCGCATGCCGCTTGTGTCGATGCCCAGGCGAGCATGACACACGTATGAGGCTGTGCCCACTACGCTCTCGCCGGGCGTCCACGCGCGTGCCGTACCCCTGGAGCCGGACCGACGTCGTACGGTCCAGAAGTAGAGCAGCGCAGAAGAACTCACGCACGCACGAGCAGAAGAACGGAGGCATCGGGAGGAGGAGGCCGAGGCCAGAACTCCCGATCCGACGCACACGGCCATACAGGAGAGCTCGCGCAGCCGGACGAGGCTCACCGGAGGCCATCTCTTCTGCCAGCCTGCGCGCACACATCGCAGGCCGGCGGTGGAGATCGATGTCATGCCGATCATCTTCTCTCAAGCCCAAAGTTTTAAATAGCGCGCTAAGCATCTTAGCGGCGGACCTTTTTCAAATGCTATAGCGTGCTATAGCGGAGCTATAGCGCGCTATTTAAAATATTTGTTCATTTGTTTGGACCAAATCCGCTATAGCGCGCTATTTAAAATATTTGTTCATTTGTTTGGACCAAAGTCTCTTAGCGCAAGACCTTTTGTAAACGCTATAGCGTGCTATAGCGGAGGTATAGCGAGCTATTTAAAACAGTGCTCAAGCCTGCGGTGCACCCTCTATCGACGACAACGACGATGTGCCGGGACTGCCGCTCTTATGCAGCCCCTGGTGCGCCCTTCCTTAAGACGACAGACAGCAGGGTTGCCGCTCATGTGCAACCCCGGTGGTTCCTTCGTGCCAGACTCTTCACCGGCGACGACGTGCCAGAACTGCCGTACCGCCGCAGGCGGCGGAGCCAGGACGCACCACCGGCCAGGCTGCTGGTGCTCAGCTCGGCGACACACTGCCTCATCACGCTCGCGTGGCGGATCGGCTAATGGGTGATGAGAACCCATGCACCCATCCATCCATCATGCACGCGGGTGGCAAGCATCCCCGAGGAGAACACCAAGGCTTGGCTTTCTTCTCGTGCAGGCGGCCGAGAAGGGAAGACGAGTAGGCAACACATCAGGAACGCACGAAGCTGTGCGGCAAGATTGACGTCGTGCCGACCATCCAAGGTGAGAACCAAGTTTGATCTTCCTTCCCTCTTCTATCTCTACATCCGATGATGGCGGCAAGAGCTGCGACCGCACAGCCGGAGATGAAGCCGGCTGCCGCTGTCGGCTCTTGATGCTTTGAAGACGACGGCGCCGGGGTTGCCTCTCGTGTGCAATCCCCGGTGATTGCTTCATGCCGGACTCACCACCGGCGACAACGATGCCGGGGTTGCCTCTCATATGCAGCCTATGGCGATCCTTCACGCCAGACCCATCACCGGCAACTCCCGTGAGAAGGATGATGACGCTCCGGGCCCTAGTAGCCCCCCCTCCCCCGGTGCATTCTCCACCGGCGACTTCTGCGAGGATGAC
>NW_021315821.1:0-1160 GCF_002162155.2 Triticum dicoccoides | reverse complement strand
AAATTCTTTAGTTATATAAGGGAATTGATTGTGGGATGGAACATAAGGCTCTTTTTACTCCTTATACCTCATGCCCTTCTGATCTGAGTTATCTTATCTTTCCTGCGGGGATTAAGAACTAGGCTATCTCTTCTTTCTATTAGGATCACGTGTTACTAATCAGTAGACTTATAAGATTGTTGGATTTAAGTCTCAGTTCAGTTCCTACTACTTCCGTATGTTAATTGTTGATCTCGGAACCTTGATATTGTGCTTCTGAGTGGTTATGCCACCATTTTTGTGATTGTCTCAAATCTTTTTGAGCAATTATAGCCGTTATGTTGTCCGAGTCATCCCAGGTTTCTAAGTAGTCTGATGCATTTGCAAAATCCTTTTCTTCTGGTTTCGATGCTCCTTTATGCCAGCTCAATCACACCAATTGTTGAGTTGAGGTATTCTATTGCCTTGACATTATGTTGGAGTTACTATTATGGCCCTAGGTGTTTAGGGAGTCACCTAGTAATCTAGCAATGTTTTGTGATCCCAGTGTGATGATTCTGGCCTTTATTCTCGGAAGCATCCCGTGATGCTACTTAGTAGTAGGTATTCTACTCCTGGGTTCTGAACCCGAGATTCACTCTACCTACTTCATGTTGATAATAATTGCTAGTGCTTTTAGGATATTAGTAACCTTTGCGATAGACCTTGAAGTCCGTGGTATCTTCTTCTTCCAAATACCATGAACTACTTATGGCAGATGTTTATTGGATCAAAAAAATCACAATTAGAGTACTCTTGAGGGGTTCTCCATTCATAAATCGTGACTCTGCCAGTTCTACCTTTCTGCATGGGTTATCCGGAAGAAATATGTTGAACTTGGTTCGACATACTAATCTATGCATCCACAACTCAGAAAGTTATATGTTCCTTTGAGTTGTCCCTCTTTAGTTGTCTACTGACCTTCGTCTATCAATTGATAGTCAAGAGTATGCGCGCGTTCGTTTGTCGATGCCTATTACTCTTGTGGCCCGTCAAGCCATTCCGTCCTGAATGACTAGGAGAAACAAACTCCAGTACCTCATCCATATTTAGGATTGGGTCAAAGTAGTTGTGTTCCGCAGATCAAGTTACAATCCAGCTTCTGGTCTGCTCTACCCTGAAGTATTACCTTCTTTATGACA
>NW_021315820.1:0-1262 GCF_002162155.2 Triticum dicoccoides | reverse complement strand
TCGTATCCCTGTCTGGATTGCGTACGCGGTCGTCCGAACAGAGGTTGTGTGTGAGCAGTTGCCGCTGGCAGGCCGCGGCAGGCGTGCGTGCATGCGTAGCCGCGGCTGGCTGGTCACCGCACGTGTGCGCGTGCGCAGCGCAGCTGCTACTAGCTGGCCGCCGCTGGCTAGTCATGTGCATGCGTGCGTGCGCGGCGCAGCCGCCATTGGCTGGCCGCCGCGTGCGTGCGTGCGAGCCCGCGCAGCCGCTGCTGGCTGGCCGCCGCGTGCGTGCACAACGCAGCCACTGACAACTTGGCGGCTGCGCGGGCTCGACCTGGAGGTGGTCGCCTCGTTCCCCGCCATGACCTACATCGAGGCGAGGGCGCTTCGGGAGAAGGAAGCGGGAGGCAAGGGCGACGATGATACGGCCGTGCTCGAGTGCACCGTCTGCTGCAGCGAGTTCGGGGACGGGGACCAGCTCCGGCTCCTCCCCAAGTGCAGCAAAGCCTTCCACGTGGACTGCATCGGGGTGTGGCTCGCCAGCCACGTCACCGCCCACGAGACGCACATAACCTGTTCGATGTAATGCACATGAGGGTGGACAGAGGTGGAAGAAGAGGGTTGACGTGTTGACCTTACTTGTGGTCCCAGCATGTCAGAAAGGCGTTTAGAAGAGGTAAATCGGGAACTTTTCACACTTGATAGTTTTTTGTCACGGATTAGGACGAAAGTGATAATTTTCCGCACAAAAACGTAAAGTGGTAGTTTCTGGGCACGGTTCCATGAATTGTGAAAGTTTTTGATTAAATACTCGGTCAAGTGCTTATTTTCCTCGGCACGTCATGACGACTTACAAATTCACTGAATGAGAAGCTCTGTAAATTGAAAATGCAACTGCCTGCATGCAGTGTGTCCTAGTGACAGTCACCACCGATTCCTTATTGAACGAATTGCCATTCCGTTCTTGGTCTATTACGCTTGGTTCGTCTTCACATGAAACCGGGTAGTACCACCACCTCCCAATTTGCACGTACATCCTGTCTGCACAGTTGTAAATGGTAATTCAATCGTACACAGTGCTTTATGCAGTTCACGCAGTTTGCAGGTGGATTTGATACACGTGTTTGTGGAGATGAAGGAAGGAGAAAGGCGGGGCTGTTCTTTCCAGTTGCATTGCGTCAGCAGCGTGTGCGATAGAAAAGTTCAATGAGGAGAAGGAGACGCCTATTATGGTGCATGCCGGCCTTCACTTTTACGTGCACCTAGCTTGTTTCTGAAAC
>NW_021315819.1:0-796 GCF_002162155.2 Triticum dicoccoides | reverse complement strand
GAGATTGGATCTCCTAGGGGCTGGCGCACCCCCCCCCTTGGGATCCCTATATATAGTGGGGTAGGAGGGCCTCCCAAATATACCTTATGCCTTTGGTGCAGCCCCTCCCTCTCTCCCAAGTTCTTCTCTTCTCCCATGGTGCTTGGCGAAGACCTGCGGGATTGCCACGCTCCTCCACCACCACCACGCCGTTGTGCTGCTGTTGGATGGAGTCTTCCTCAACCTCTCCCTCTCTCCTTGCTGGATCAAGGCGTGGGAGACGTCACCGGGCTGTACGTGTGTTGAACGCGGAGGTGCCGTCCGTTCGGCACTTGGTCATCGGTGATTTGAATCACGACGAGTACGACTCCATCAACCCCGTTCACTTGAACGCTTCCGCTTAGCGATCTACAAGGGTATGTAGATGCACTCTCTTTCTACTCGTTGCTGGTCTCTCCATAGATAGATCTTGGTGACACGTAGGAAATTTTTTGAATTTCTGCTACGTTCCCCAACAGTGGCATCATGAGCTAGGTCTATTGCGTAGATTCTTTGCACGAGTAGAACACAAAGTAGTTGTGGGCGTTGATGTTGTTCAATATGCTTACCGTTACTAGTCCAATCTTGTTTCGACGGTATTGTGGGATGAAGCGGCCCGGACCGACCTTACACGTACTCTTACGTGAGACAGGTTCCACCGATTGACATGCACTTGGTGCATAAGGTGGCTAGCGGGTGCCAGTCTCTCCCACTTTAGTCGGAACGGATTCGATGAAAAGGGTCCTTATGAAGGGTAAATAGCAATTGGCATATCACG
>NW_021315818.1:0-1731 GCF_002162155.2 Triticum dicoccoides | reverse complement strand
AAATTTGCCAGAATCCGCCAAAACTGTGAGTGTTGATGACCGACAACTAAACACACCCCGGTGTTCGTCAATCGTGGAAATCACTCCGGGACCCCAAATTAGTCAGTAATAGTCCTAGAAACGGGCCAGAATCGGCCAAAACTGCGAGTGTTGATGACCGACACGTATGCGCACCTTGGCGTTCAATAACTATGGAAATCGTTTCGGGCCCAAAATCGGTGAGTAATAGTCAACGAAACCGGTCAGAATTGGCCAAAACTGTGAGTGTTGACGATGGACACGTAAACGCACCCCGGGGATCGTCAATCGTGGAAATCGCTCTGGGACCCCAAAACACTGAGTAATAGTGCATGAATCGGACCAGAATAGGCCAAAATTGTGAGTGTTGATGACCGACACGTAAATGTGCCCTGGGTTCGTCAATCGTGGAAATCACTTCGAGACCCCAAAACTGAGTAGTAGTCCAAGAAACGGGCCAGAATCGGCCCAAACTGCGTGTCTTGACGACCAACATATAAGCACACCTTGGGGTTCGACAACCATGGAAATCGCTTTGGGACCCCAAAATGGTGAGTTTGAGAAATGGCCGGGTGTGGCCCATTCCTCAAAAGATGTTTTTACAGGATCCTTATCCACAACAATTTTTACTTCTGGTTCCGGCGAACGAATAATCATTAAGTCCTCCTCTTTCCGGACAAGCCATACTCCATGAAAGAGCCCAGAATCGGACAAACCTACGATTATGGATGAACAATACGTGAACATACCGTGAGGTTCGCCAATCATGGAAATCGCTTAGGGACCCCAAATCAATGAGTAATAGTCCATGAAATGGGCCAGAATCGGCCCAAACAGCGAGTCTTGACGACCAACACATAAGCACACCTTGGGGTTTGACAACCATGGAAATCGCTTTGGGACCCCAAAATGGTGAGTAATACTCCAAGAAACGGGCCAGAATCGGCCAAAACTGCGAATGTTGATGACCGACACGTAAATGCACCCCGAGATTCATGAATCATGGAAATCGTTCAGGGACACCAAATCAATGAGTGATAGTCGACGAAACGGGCCAGAATCAGCCAAAACTCGGAGTGTTGATGACCGACACCTAAACACACCCCGGTGTTCGTCAATCATGGAAATCACTCCGGACCCCAAAATAGTGAGTAATAGTCCTAGAAACCGGCCAGAATAAGCCAAAACTACGATTGTTGATGACCGACACATAAGCGCACCTTGGCGTTCAACAACTATGGAGATTTTTCGTGACCCCAAAACGGTGAGTAATAGTCCACGAAACGGGTCAGAATTTTCCAAAACTATGTGTGTTGACGACGGACACGTAAACGAACCCCGGGCTCGTCAATTGTGCAAATCGTTCTGGGCCCCAAAACGGTGAGTAATAGTGCACGAAATGGACCAGAATCGGCCAAAATTGTGAGTATTGATGACCGACACGTAAACGCACCCCAGGATTCGTCAATCGTGGAAATCACTTTGGGACCCCAAAACTGAGTAATAGTCCAAGAAACGGGCTAGAATCGGCCCAAACTGCGACTCTTGACGACCAACACGTAAGCACACCTTCGGGTGCGACAACCATGGAAATCGCTTCCGGACCCCCAAACTGTGAGTAGTAGTCCATGAAAGAGCCCAGCATCGGAAAAACCTAGGAATGTTGATAAACGATACATAAACGCACCCCGGGGTTCGTCAATCATGGAAATC
>NW_021315817.1:0-927 GCF_002162155.2 Triticum dicoccoides | reverse complement strand
GAGAGGTATCTCTGGGCCCTCTCGGTAATACACATCACATAAGCCTTGCAAGCATTACAACTAATATGTTAGTTGTGAGATGATGTATTACGGAACGAGTAAAGAGACTTGCCGGTAGCGAGATTGAACTAGGTATTGGATACCGACGATCGAATCTCGGGCAAGTAACATACCGATGACAAAGGGAACAACGTATGTTGTTATGCGGTCTGACCGATAAAGATCTTCGTAGAATATGTAGGAGCCAATATGGGCATCCAGGTCCCGCTATTGGTTATTGACCGGAGACGTGTCTCGGTCATGTCTACATTGTTCTCGAACCCGTAGGGTCCGCACGCTTAAGGTTATGATGACAGTTATATTATGAGTTTACATGTTTTGATGTACCGAAGGAGTTCGGAGTCCCGGATGAGATCGGGGACATGACGAGGAGTCTCGAAATGGTCGAGACGTAAAGATTCATATATTGGATGATATGGTTAGGCCAAGGGGTCAAGACCATGAGGCTTTAAGTCGGTGCAAAAGGAATTTTGCGGAGGCCAGGGGGCCAAACGCCGGAGACCCTGGCGTCTGGCCCTGGGCCAGACGCCGAGGCCCATGGCGTCTGGGCCAGACGCCAAGGATTGTGGCGTTTGGTCCTGGAGTCCGAGTGGGACTCTTGCCTTTCGGGCAAAACCGACTTTGAGGAGGCTTTTGCTCCAAGTTTCGACCCCGGGGCTCAACATATAAATAGAGGGGCAGGGCTAGCACCAAAGACACAACAAGTTGATCCACGTGATCTATTCCTTAGCCGTGTGCGGCGCCCCAGCCACCATATTCCTCGATAATACTGTAGCGGAGTTTAGGCGAAGCCCTGCTGCTGTAGTTCATCAAGATCGTCACCACGCCGTCGTGCTGACGGAACTCTTCCCCGACACTTTGCTGGAT
>NW_021315816.1:0-2167 GCF_002162155.2 Triticum dicoccoides | reverse complement strand
TTCCCCAACATGACCATCCGCTTGCTGTTGCCACTGCTGAGACCCCCTTTCCTGGCTAAGTGAGTCGATCTGTTGCTGCTGCTGCTGGAATTTGAGTGCCAAGTCCGCGTGCCTTGCTTCTAGGCCTTGAAGGCGTTCTGCGTCCTACTTCCTCTGCTCCTCCTCCAGCTTCCTCTTCTTCTCCTCCTCCATCTCTTTTCTTGCACGAGACCTGTAGTCGTCATTCCAGTCCGAAAAGCCCTCATACCAGGGAATAACGCCCATGCCTCGTGTTCTTCCCGGGTGTTCAGGATTTCCCAGGGCGCGCGTAAGCTCGTCGTTCTCTCTGTTGGGCGTGAACACCCCCGCTCGAGCTTCTTCTATTGCGTCAAGTATCTTTTGTTCGACTCCTTTTAGACTTGCCTTCTTCGAAACCAGGCCTGTCTTCGGGTCCAACGCCCCCCCATGCGCATAGAACCAAGTTCTGCACCTGGGGGGCCAGCTCCTAGTAATCGGAGTGACCCCTGCACCCTCCATCTCTTGCTCAGACTTATCCCACTTAGGCATTCCCACCGCGTAGCCACCTGGACCCAGCCTATGGAACTGCGTCTTTTTGCGGCATTGGCCTTGTTTTTTATCGACCGTTCCTTAGATATTTCTGAATCCTTGAATTTCACGAAATCATCCCAGTGTTCTCTTTGCTTCTCTAGTGTTCCCATGAATTCTGGAGTCTTCCTTTTTGCAGCGAGGTAGTTGGCCCATACAGTTTTCTTATGGGTGTTGAATGCAATTGCCATCTTCTTAAGAGCAGCGCCCTTCACTTTGTCCACATCTGCTTTAGTGAAATAATCTGGTAGGGTGAAATGTTCCATCAGAGAATCCCAATGGTCTTGTTTGGCTCTGTCGTCGACCCAAGTAACACCTGGACGTTTAGTCTTTGGCTCTTTCCATTCTTGAATGGAGACCGGGAGTTTGTCCTTCACAAGAACTCCGCACTGACGAGTCCACTTGTTTGCAATGTTCTTAGGCTTCAAGGGTTCGCCACTTGGTTTGACGGATTCGATGTTGTACTTTACACCGTGCTTCAACAATCTGCTCGGGCCTCGCTTTGTCCTGCTGTCTGTAGAAGCAGATTTGCTCGATCCAGAGGGCTGAAAGAAGAAGATCGATTTGTTCATATATCTTAAAATAAAAAAAACATGTGATGATAACCAGATGCCTGCTTATATAAATACACCTCGCCGGTAGTCTTTGTTATTTGAGGATCAGCATTCTCTGTGTCATCATAAACATTGTTTGTGTCATTATAATCAGAATCATAGTTCATGACTTCATCGGCTCGGTCGTCGAGATCGAATATCTTTTCATCACCCTCTCCGGTATTGTTCAGATATTGGGAGCCGGCATCTGCTTCATTCGGATCATCTAGCCTGCCAGGGCTGCGTATGATGTCGAACAATTTCTCTTCTCTGTCTCTGCCGGTATTGTCTGCCATCGCTTTTACTTAACTAATACAGAAGAAATATAGAACAATTTAGTATTCAAATTACAATGCATGGATGCAATCAATAAGGAAAAACTAAATCATATAAATTAGCAATATATATGCATCGTCTTGATTAATATATAATCTCGAACATACATCAGCATCTCGAATAATATATATAATCTCGAATACAGCGTCTCGAATATTATATATCGAATACATCACTGGCTAGGTACCTAATAAAGATCGAGTACTACAGAAGAATCTAGGGCGCCACTCGCGGTTCCTGGGCGCGGGCGGTGGACACCCAAAGAGAAGGAACCATCACATGATCATATCTCCGGTCATCTACCCAAAGAACCTGCCAAGTAGTGGAGAACCTGACGTCGTCCATAGCAGCCATGTAGCGATGGACGTGCTCGTCTTCCTCCCTGACACGGCGACGCACCACCTCCGGCGGGGCCGGCTGCCTCTGCACCGAATGTGGCCCACGCGAATGCCACCAAAGGAGATCAGGGTCGACGATAGGACCCGAGGCCGGGTTCCTCACCAAGCGGCGCGCCCCTCCAGGTAGCACCTCCCAGTGCCAGCCCGGCGGAGCCCAGTCCCGGACATGGGTCCTCTGAAGCATGACATCATCACGAACAGGTCGACGGCGAGGATGCGGGCCGGGCATATCGTCGAGAACAAATACTATATGCC
>NW_021315815.1:0-621 GCF_002162155.2 Triticum dicoccoides | reverse complement strand
AAAGAGTCGGGTAGCCACGCTCCGTTTAGGCCCAAAATTTTTCGAAAACGCATTTTTCGAAAAAATTTCTGGCTATCCTATTTTTAGGTGTTTCTGAGTGTTTTGAGACAGGTGCCATTATAGGAAGTTTTTTTTGACCCGTTTCCAGTTTTTGGGTCCGGGCAGTCAAAAAAAAAATTGGTCAAAAAAAATTTCGTGCCCATCCTGTCAGTTTGAGCTAAGAAGAGTTTTGAGACACTCGCCATTATAGTGATTTTTTCGCAAAGAAAAAAAAAAGCAGCGCAAAAAAAAAGAGCGCAAAAAAAAAGAGCGAAAAAAAAATTCCAGAGTGTGCTTTTCCCTTGTTTACGTGCCGCGCCGTGATTTTGTTAGTGTTCTAGGCTCGCGTCTCTAGCACAGTCTAGCCTAGGACCAGCACAGTACCGTCGTTGAGCGTTTATTCAACTTTGCATCTCTGAATTGATTATTGCTGACCCTTTTTGCTACCATATTATAAGCCTTCCCAGCTCCACATACATCTACGTCGTGCGTTTGACTCTCCCTGGTAATCGCTCTATCCAAGCTTTGAGAGTTTTTGACTACAACGGTTGCCGATCACCGCCTGCTGCTGGGTAAGAACTG
>NW_021315814.1:0-1541 GCF_002162155.2 Triticum dicoccoides | reverse complement strand
GTAACGTTTCGGTACCACCGAGATGAGCGATCGGTCCCACCGAGATTGCAATGTAAACTCTCTGTTTCCCTTTCATAACATTTCGGTCCCACTGAAATGAGCGAACCGGTCCCACCGAGTTTACCAGACCAACTCTCTGGTTAGCTTATTACCAAAATTGGTCTTACCCAGTTTGTGTAATCGGTCTCACCGAGATTATGTTATGCCCTAACCCTAACCATATCGGTCCTACCGAGTTGCATGTCGGTCCCACCGAAAATCCTAACGGTCACTAGGTTTACTGAATCGGTCAGACCGAGTTTCTCAATTCGGTCCCACCGAGATTGGTAAATTGTGTGTAACGGTTAGATTTTGTGTGGAGGCTATATATACCCCTCCACCCCCTCTTCATTCGTGGAGAGAGCCATCAAAACAAACCTACACTTCCAACTTACATTTTCTGAGAGAGAACCACCTACTCATGTTTGAGACCACGATATTCCATTCCTACCATATGAATCTTGATCTCTAGCCTTCCCCAAGTTGCTTTCCACTCAAATCCTGTTTCCACCAAATCCAAATCCTGTGAGAGAGAGTTGAGTGTTGGGGAGACTATCATTTGAATCACAAGAGCAAGGAGTTCATCATCAACACACCATTTGTGACTTCTTGGAGAGTGGTGTCTCCTATATTGGCTAGGTCTCACTTGGGAGCCTCCGACAAGATTGTGGAGTTGAACCAAGGAGTTTGTAAGGGCAAGGAGATCGCCTACTTCGTGAAGATCTACCGCTAGTGAGGCAAGTCCTTCGTGGGCGACGGCCATGGTGGGATAGACAAGGTTGCTTCTTCATGGACCCTTCTTGGGTGGAGCCCTCCGTGGACACGCGCAGCCGTTACCCTTTGTGGGTTGAAGTCTCCATCAACGTGGATGTACGATAGCACCACCTATCAGAACCACGGCTCAAAAATCACCGTGTCTCCAAATTGCGTTTGAATTCTCCAAACCCTTCCCTCTACATTCTTGCAAGTTGCATGCTTTATTTTTCGCTGCTCATATACTCTTTGCATGATTGCTTGAATTGTGTTAAGATTGCTTGACTTGTGCTAAGTTTGCTAAAATCTGCCAAAGACTAAAATGGGAAAAGGTTAAGTTTTTATTTGGTCAAGTAGTCTAATCACCCCCCCTCTAGACATACTTCCGATCCTACAAGTGGTATCAGAGCTTTGGTCTCCATTTGCTTTGATTTCCATAGCTTTTGGTGGTCATAGACTTGGTTTCACAACCTAGGAGAGTATGGCGTCTAGCGAGGGAAACTACCACCGTAGAGGTCCTTACTTTGATGGCACTAATTTTGCTAGTTGGAAGCATAAGATGAAAATGCATATCCTTGGACATAACCCCGCCGTTTGGGCTATTGTGTGTATTGGCTTGCAAGGTGAATTCTTTGATGCAAGAGAACCAAACTGTGAAGCTAGTGCGGAAGAGTTGAAGATGCTACAATACAACGCTCAAGCTTGTGATATCCTCTTCAACGGATTGTGCCCCGAAGAATTCAACAAAA
>NW_021315813.1:0-1524 GCF_002162155.2 Triticum dicoccoides | reverse complement strand
GGGCTCCTAGTTGCGCCAATCGCTATGACAAGCGTCATCCTGGGAAAGGCGGCAAGACCACTAATGTTGTCATTGGAGACACTGACATGAAGGATGTCGGGCATGGTATATTTCCCACTATTCTTTCAGTATGTCATTCTCCTGATTGGTTGATTGACACGGGTGCTAATGTGCATGTATGCGGTGATATTTCCATGTTTTCATCTTATCAGACCGCAGGGACTTCAACCGTGCTAATGGGCAACGGTTCAAGTGCTTCTGTTCGTGGTGTTGGCACGGTCGATCTGAAGTTTACTTTGGGGAAGATCGTGCGGCTGAAGAACGTGCATTATGTCCCCTCCGTCAATAAAAATCTTGTTAGCGGATCTCTTCTGTGTAGAGATGGCTATAAGCTTGTCTTTGAGTCAAATAAATTTGTAATATCCAAGTATGGAACCTTTGTAGGTAAAGGCTATGAGTCAAGAGGCCTGTTTCGTTTATCCTTATCAGACGTTTGCAATAAAGTTGTTAATCATATTTACAACAATAGTGAATCAAATGTGTGGCATTCACGTCTTTGTCATGTTAACTTTGGTTGCATGTCGCGACTAGTGAAGTTGAACTTAATCCCTAGTTTCACCACTATCAAGGGATCTAAGTGTCAAGTATGTGTGCAAGCTAAGCAACCTCATAAGTCTCACGTGACTGCGGAGACGAGAAATCTTGCACCACTAGAACTTATACATTTAGATCTATGTGAAATGAATGGTGTTTTGACAAAAGGTGGTGAGGGAGTCCTGGATTAGGGGGTGTCCGGATAGCCGGACTACCATCATCAGCCGAACTATCATCGGCCGGACTATCATCATCGACCGGACTCCAAGACTATGAAGATACAAGATTGAAGACTTCGTCCCGTGTCCGGATGGGACTTTCCTTGGCGTGGAAGGCAAGCTTGGCGATACGGATACGTAGATCTCCTACCATTGTAACCGACTCTATGTAACCCTAGCCCTCTCCGGTGTCTATATAAACTGGATGGCTCTAGTCCGTAGGACACAACAACAATCATTACAATCATACCATAGGCTAGCTTCTAGGGTTTAGCCTCCTTGATCTCGCGGTAGATCCACTCTTGTAAACATCCACAATATCAATATCAATCAAGCAGGACATAGGGTTTTACCTCCATCAAGAGGGCCCAAACCTGGGTAAAACATCGTGTCCCTTGTCTCCTGTTACCATCCGCCTAGACGCACAATTCGGGACCCCCTACCCGAGATCCGCCGGTTTTGACACCGACATTGGTGCTTTCATTGAGAGTTCCTCTGTGTCGTCACCGATAGGCTTGATGGCCTCTTCAATCGACAACGACGTAGTCCTGGGTGAGACTTTTCTCCCCGGACAGATCTTCGTATTCGGCGGCTTCGCACTGCGGGCCAACTCACTTGGCCATCTGGAGCAGATCGAAAGCTACGCCCCTGGCCGTCAGGTCAGGTTTGGAAGCCTAAACTTCACGGCCGATATCCGCGGGGACTTGATCTT
>NW_021315812.1:86641-87313 GCF_002162155.2 Triticum dicoccoides | reverse complement strand
CTGTTTTGAGGTCCAGGAGTGATTTCCACGATTAACGAACCCTGGGGTGCGTTTACGTGTTGGTCATCCAAAACCGCAATTTTGGCCGATTCTGGTCCGTTTCACGGACTATTACTCACTGTTATGTGGTCCTAGAGTGATTTCCATGATTAACGAACCCTCGGATGTGTTTACGTGTCGGTCATAAACACTCGCAGTTTTGGCCGAGTCTGACCCGTTTCGTGGACTATTACTGAACGTTTTGGGGCCCCGAAGTGATTTCCATAGTTATTGAACCCCAAGGTGCGCTGATGTGTCAGTCATCAACAATCGCTATTTTGGCCGATTTTGGCCCGTTCACGGACTATTACTCACTGTTTTGGGGTCCCGGAGTGATTTACACGATTAACAAACCCTGGGGTGCGTTTACGTGTCGGTCATCAACACTCGCAATTTTGGCCGATTCTGGCCCGTTTCATGGACTATTACTCACTCTTTTGGGGTCCTAGAGTGATGTCCATGATTAACGAACCCTGGGATGTGTTTACATGTCGGTCATAAACACTGACAGTTTTGGCCGATTCTGGCCCGTTTCGTGGACTATTACTCACCGTTTTGGGGTCCCGAAGCGATTTCCATAGTTGTTAAACCCAAGGTGCATTGATGTCTTGGTCATTAACACTCACAGTTTTG
>NW_021315812.1:85206-86594 GCF_002162155.2 Triticum dicoccoides | reverse complement strand
TTTTGGGGTCCCAGAGTGATGTCCATGATTAACGAACCCTGGGATGTGTTTACATGTCGGTCATAAACACTCACAGTTTTGGCCGATTCTGGCCCGTTTCGTGGACTATTACTCACCGTTTTGGGGTCCCGAAGCGATTTCCATAGTTGTTAAACCCAAGGTGCATTGATGTCTTGGTCATTAACACTCACAGTTTTGGCCGATTATGGCCCGTTTCATGGATTATTACTCACTGTTTTGGGGTCCTCGAGTGATTTCGATGATTAACGAACCCTGGGGTACGTTTACGTGTCGGTCATCAACACTCACAGTTTTGGCCGATTCTGGCCGTTTCATGGACTATAACTCACTGTTCTGGGTCCCGGAGTGATTTCCACGATTAACGAACCCTGGGGTGCGTTTACGTGTCGGTCATCGAAAATCACAATTTTGGCCGATTCTGGTCCGTTTCAGGGACTATTACTCATTGTTTTGGGGTCCTAGAGTGATTTCCACAATTAACGAACCCTGGGATGTGTTTACATGTCGGTCATAAACACTCGTAGTTTTTGCCAATTCTGTCCCGTATCGTGGACTATTACTCAACGTTTTGGGGTCCCGAAGCGATTTCCATAGTTATTAAACCCCAAGGTGCGCTGATGTGTCGGTCATCAACAATCACAATTTTGGCCGATTCTGGCCCGTTTCAGGGACTATTACTCACTGTTCTGGGGTCCCCGAGTGATTTCCACGATTAACGAACGCTGGGGTGCGTTTACGTGTCGGTCATCAAGACTCACAATTTTTGCCGATTCTGGCCCGTTTCATGGACTATTAGTCACTGTTTTGGGGTCCCAGAGTGCTTTCCACGATTAACGAACCCTGGGATGTGTTTACGTGTCGGTCACAAACACTCGTAGTTTTGGCCGATTTTGGCCCGTTTTGTGGTCCCGAAGTGATTTCCATAGTTGTTAAACCCCAAGGTGCGATGATGTGTTGGTCATGAACACTCACAGTTTTGGGCGATTCTGGCCCGTTTCATGGACTATTACTCACTATTTTGAGGTCCGGAAGTGATTGTGAGTTTACGTGTCGGTCATCAACACTCGCAGTTTTGGCCGATTCTGGCCCGTTTTATGGACTATTACTCACTGTTTTGTGGTCCCGGAGTGATTTCGATGATTAACGAACCCTGGGGTGCGTTTACGTGTCGGTCATCAACACTCACAGTTTTGGCCGATTCTAGCCTGTTTAATGGACTACTACTCAGTATTTTGGGGTCACGGATTGATTTCGACGATTGACGAACGCTGGGGTACGTTTACGTGTCGGTCATCAACACTCACAGTGTTGGCCGATTCTGGCCCGTTTCAGGGACTATTACTCACTGTTTTGGGGTCCCAGAGTGA
>NW_021315812.1:84105-85082 GCF_002162155.2 Triticum dicoccoides | reverse complement strand
ATTAACGAACCCTGGGGTGCGTTTACGTGTCGGTCATCAACAATCGGAATTATGGCCGATTCTGGCCCGTTTCAGGGACTACTACTCACTATTTTGGGGTCCTGGAGTGATTTCCACGATTAACGAACCCCGAGATGTGTTTATGTGTCGGTCATCAACACTCACAATTTTCGACGATTCTGGCCCGTTTTATGGACTATTACACACTGTTTTGAGGTCCAGGAGTGATTTCCACGATTAACGAACCCTGGGGTGCGTTTACGTGTTGGTCATCCAAAACCGCAATTTTGGCCGATTCTGGTCCGTTTCACGGACTATTACTCACTGTTATGTGGTCCTAGAGTGATTTCCATGATTAACGAACCCTCGGATGTGTTTACGTGTCGGTCATAAACACTCGCAGTTTTGGCCGAGTCTGACCCGTTTCGTGGACTATTACTGAACGTTTTGGGGCCCCAAAGTGATTTCCATAGTTATTGAACCCCAAGGTGCGCTGATGTGTCAGTCATCAACAATCGCTATTTTGGCCGATTTTGGCCCGTTCACGGACTATTACTCACTGTTTTGGGGTCCCGGAGTGATTTACACGATTAACGAACCCTGGGGTGCGTTTACGTGTCGGTCATCAACACTCGCAATTTTGGCCGATTCTGGCCCGTTTCATGGACTATTACTCACTGTTTTGGGGTCCCAGAGTGATGTCCATGATTAACGAACCCTGGGATGTGTTTACATGTCGGTCATAAACACTCACAGTTTTGGCCGATTCTGGCCCGTTTCGTGGACTATTACTCACCGTTTTGGGGTCCCGAAGCGATTTCCATAGTTGTTAAACCCAAGGTGCATTGATGTCTTGGTCATTAACACTCACAGTTTTGGCCGATTATGGCCCGTTTCATGGATTATTACTCACTGTTTTGGGGTCCTCGAGTGATTTCGATGATTAACGAACCCTGGGGTACGTTTACGTGTCGGTC
>NW_021315812.1:82611-84095 GCF_002162155.2 Triticum dicoccoides | reverse complement strand
CCGTTTTGGGGTCCCGAAGCGATTTCCATAGTTGTTAAACCCAAGGTGCATTGATGTCTTGGTCATTAACACTCACAGTTTTGGCCGATTATGGCCCGTTTCATGGATTATTACTCACTGTTTTGGGGTCCTCGAGTGATTTCGATGATTAACGAACCCTGGGGTACGTTTACATGTCGGTCATCAACACTCACAGTTTTGGCCGATTCTGGCCGTTTCATGGACTATAACTCACTGTTCTGGGTCCCCGAGTGATTTCCACGATTAACGAACCCTGGGGTGCGTTTACGTGTCGGTCATCGAAAATCGCAATTTTGGCCGATTCTGGTCCATTTCAGGGACTATTACTCATTGTTTTGGGGTCCTAGAGTGATTTCCACAATTAACGAACCCTGGGATGTGTTTACGTGTCGGTCATAAACACTCGTAGTTTTGGCCAATTCTGTCCCGTATCGTGGACTATTACTCAACGTTTTGGGGTCCCGAAGCGATTTCCATAGTTATTAAACCCCAAGGTGCGCTGATGTGCCGGTCATCAACAATCACAATTTTGGCCGATTCTGGCCCGTTTCAGGGACTATTACTCACTGTTCTGGGGTCCCCGAGTGATTTCCACGATTAACGAACGCTGGGGTGCGTTTACGTGTCGGTCATCAAGACTCACAATTTTTTCCGATTCTGGCCCGTTTCATGGACTATTAGTCACTGTTTTGGGGTCCCAGAGTGCTTTCCACGATTAACGAACCCTGGGATGTGTTTACGTGTCGGTCACAAACACTCGTAGTTTTGGCCGATTTTGGCCCGTTTTGTGGTCCCGAAGTGATTTCCATAGTTGTTAAACCCCAAGGTGCGATGATGTGTTGGTCATGAACACTCACAGTTTTGGGCGATTCTGGCCCGTTTCATGGACTATTACTCACTATTTTGAGGTCCGGAAGTGATTGTGAG
Source organism: Triticum dicoccoides (assembly GCF_002162155.2). Taxonomy (NCBI): domain Eukaryota; kingdom Viridiplantae; phylum Streptophyta; class Magnoliopsida; order Poales; family Poaceae; genus Triticum; species Triticum dicoccoides. The sequence goes on along the minus strand of NW_021315812.1, from coordinate 83,147 downwards.
TTTACGTGTCGGTCATCAACACTCGCAGTTTTGGCCGATTCTGGCCCGTTTTATGGACTATTACTCACTGTTTTGTGGTCCCGGAGTGATTTCGATGATTAACGAACCCTGGGGTGCGTTTACGTGTCGGTCATCAACACTCACAGTTTTGGCCGATTCTAGCCTGTTTAATGGACTACTACTCAGTATTTTGGGGTCACGGATTGATTTCGACGATTGACGAACGCTGGGGTACGTTTACGTGTCGGTCATCAACACTCACAGTGTTGGCCGATTCTGGCCCGTTTCAGGGACTATTACTCACTGTTTTGGGGTCCCAGAGTGAGTTCCACGATTAACGAACCCTGGGGTGCGTTTACGTGTCGGTCATCAACAATCAGAATTATGGCCGATTCTGGCCCGTTTCAGGGACTACTACTCACTATTTTGGGGTCCTGGAGTGATTTCCACGATTAACGAACCCCGAGATGTGTTTATGTGTCGGTCATCAACACTCACAATTTTCGACGATTCTGGCCCATTTTATGGACTATTAC
>NW_021315812.1:78543-79859 GCF_002162155.2 Triticum dicoccoides | reverse complement strand
AAGTGATTTCCATAGTTATTGAACCCCAAGGTGCGCTGATGTGTCAGTCATCAACAATCGCTATTTTGGCCGATTTTGGCCCGTTCACGGACTATTACTCACTGTTTTGGGGTCCCGGAGTGATTTACACGATTAACGAACCCTGGGGTGCGTTTACGTGTCGGTCATCAACACTCGCAATTTTGGCCGATTCTGGCCCGTTTCATGGACTATTACTCACTCTTTTGGGGTCCCAGAGTGATGTCCATGATTAACGAACCCTGGGATGTGTTTACATGTCGGTCATAAACACTCACAGTTTTGGCCGATTCTGGCCCGTTTCGTGGACTATTACTCACCGTTTTGGGGTCCCGAAGCGATTTCCATAGTTGTTAAACCCAAGGTGCATTGATGTCTTGGTCATTAACACTCGCAGTTTTGGCCGATTATGGCCCGTTTCATGGATTATTACTCACTGTTTTGGGGTCCTCGAGTGATTTCGATGATTAACGAACCCTAGGGTACGTTTACGTGTCGGTCATCAACACTCACAGTTTTGGCCGATTCTAGCCGTTTCATGGACTATAACTCACTGTTCTGGGTCCCGGAGTGATTTCCACGATTAACGAACCCTGGGGTGCGTTTACGTGTCGGTCATCGAAAATCGCAATTTTGGCCGATTCTGGTCCGTTTCAGGGACTATTACTCATTGTTTTGGGGTCCTAGAGTGATTTCCACAATTAACGAACCCTGGGATGTGTTTACGTGTCGGTCATAAACACTCGTAGTTTTGGCCAATTCTGTCCCGTATCGTGGACTATTACTCAACGTTTTGGGGTCCCGAAGCGATTTCCATAGTTATTAAACCCCAAGGTGCGCTGATGTGTCGGTCATCAACAATCACAATTTTGGCCGATTCTGGCCCGTTTCAGGGAGTATTACTCACTGTTCTGGGGTCCCCGAGTGATTTCCACGATTAACGAATGCTGGGGTGCGTTTACGTGTCGGTCATCAAGACTCACAATTTTTGCCGATTCTGGCCCGTTTCATGGACTATTAGTCACTGTTTTGGGGTCCCAGAGTGCTTTCCACGATTAACGAACCCTGGGATGTGTTTACGTGTCGGTCACAAACACTCATAGTTTTGGCCGATTTTGGCCCGTTTTGTGGTCCCGAAGTGATTTCCATAGTTGTTAAACCCCAAGGTGCGTTGATGTGTTGGTCATGAACACTCACAGTTTTGGGCGATTCTGGCCCGTTTCATGGACTATTACTCACTATTTTGAGGTCAGGAAGTGATTGTGAGTTTACGTGTCGGTCATCAACAATCACAATTT
>NW_021315812.1:75244-77008 GCF_002162155.2 Triticum dicoccoides | reverse complement strand
TTTTATGGACTATTACACACTGTTTTGAGGTCCAGGAGTGATTTCCACGATTAACGAACCCTGGGGTGCGTTTACGTGTTGGTCATCCAAAACCGCAATTTTGGCCGATTCTGGTCCGTTTCACGGACTATTACTCACTGTTATGTGGTCCTAGAGTGATTTCCATGATTAACGAACCCTCGGATGTGTTTACGTGTCGGTCATAAACACTCGCAGTTTTGGCCGAGTCTGACCCGTTTCGTGGACTATTACTGAACGTTTTGGGGCCCCGAAGTGATTTCCATAGTTATTGAACCCCAAGGTGCGCTGATGTGTCAGTCATCAACAATCGCTATTTTGGCCGATTTTGGCCCGTTCACGGACTATTACTCACTGTTTTGGGGTCCCAGAGTGATTTACACGATTAACGAACCCTAGGGTGCGTTTACGTGTCGGTCATCAACACTCGCAATTTTGGCCGATTCTGGCCCGTTTCATGGACTATTACTCACTCTTTTGGGGTCCCAGAGTGATGTCCATGATTAACGAACCCTGGGATGTGTTTACATGTCGGTCATAAACACTCACAGTTTTGGCCGATTCTGGCCCGTTTCGTGGACTATTACTCACCGTTTTGGGGACCCGAAGCGATTTCCATAGTTGTTAAACCCAAGGTGCATTGATGTCTTGGTCATTAACACTCACAGTTTTGGCCGATTATGGCCCGTTTCATGGATTATTACTCACTGTTTTGGGGTCCTCGAGTGATTTCGATGATTAACGAACCCTGGGGTACGTTTACGTGTCGGTCATCAACACTCACAGTTTTGGCCGATTCTGGCCGTTTCATGGACTATAACTCACTGTTCTGGGTCCCGGAGTGATTTCCACGATTAACGAACCCTGGGGTGCGTTTACGTGTCGGTCATCGAAAATCGCAATTTTGGCCGATTCTGGTCCGTTTCAGGGACTATTACTCATTGTTTTGGGGTCCTAGAGTGATTTCCACAATTAACGAACCCTGGGATGTGTTTACGTGTCGGTCATAAACACTCGTAGTTTTGGCCAATTCTGTCCCGTATCGTGGACTATTACTCAACGTTTTGGGGTCCCGAAGCGATTTCCATAGTTATTAAACCCCAAGGTGCGCTGATGTGTCGGTCATCAACAATCACAATTTTGGCCGATTCTGGCCCGTTTCAGGGACTATTACTCACTGTTCTGGGGTCCCCGAGTGATTTCCACGATTAACGAACGCTGGGGTGCGTTTACGTGTCGGTCATCAAGACTCACAATTTTTGCCGATTCTGGCCCGTTTCATGGACTATTAGTCACTGTTTTGGGGTCCCAGAGTGCTTTCCACGATTAACGAACCCTGGGATGTGTTTACGTGTCGCTCACAAACACTCGTAGTTTTGGCCGATTTTGGCCCGTTTTGTGGTCCCGAAGTGATTTCCATAGTTGTTAAACCCGAAGGTGCGTTGATGTGTTGGTCATGAACACTCACAGTTTTGGGCGATTCTGGCCCGTTTCATGGACTATTACTCACTATTTTGAGGTCCGGAAGTGATTGTGAGTTTACGTGTCGGTCATTAACACTCGCAGTTTTGGCCGATTCTGGCCCGTTTCATGGACTATTACTCACTGTTTTGTGGTCCCGGAGTGATTTCGATGATTAACGAACCCTGGGGTGCGTTTACGTGTCGGTCATCAACACTCACAGTTTTGGCCGATTCTAGCCTGTTTAATGGACTATTACTCACTATTTTGGGGTCACGGATTGAT
>NW_021315812.1:67274-69416 GCF_002162155.2 Triticum dicoccoides | reverse complement strand
TGTCGTCCCGAAGTGATTTCCATAGTTGTTAAACCCCAAGGTGCGTTGATGTGTTGGTCATGAACACTCACAGTTTTGGGCGATTCTGGCCCGTTTCATGGACTATTACTCACTATTTTGAGGTCCGGAAGTGATTGTGAGTTTACGTGTCGGTCATCAACACTCGCAGTTTTGGCCGATTCTGGCCCGTTTCATGGACTATTACTCACTGTTTTGTGGTCCCGGAGTGATTTCGATGATTAACGAACCCTGGGGTGCGTTTACGTGTCGGTCATCAACACTCACAGTTTTGGCCGATTCTAGCCTGTTTAATGGACTATTACTCACTATTTTGGGGTCACGGATTGATTTCGACGATTAACGAATGCTGGGGTACGTTTACGTGTCGGTCATCAACACTCATAGTGTTGGCCGATTCTGGCCCGTTTCAGGGACTATTACTCACTGTTTTGGGGTCCCAGAGTGAGTTCCACGATTAACGAACCCTGGGGTGCGTTTACGTGTCGGTCATAAACAATCGCAATTTTGGCCGATTCTGGCCCGTTTCAGGGACTATTACTCACTATTTTGGGGTCCTGGAGTGATTTCCACGATTAACGAACCCCGAGATGTGTTTATGTGTCGGTCATCAACACTCACAATTTTCGACGATTCTGGCCTGTTTTATGGACTATTACACACTTTTTTGAGGTCCAGGAGTGATTTCCACGATTAACGAACCCTGGGGTGCGTTTACGTGTTGGTCATCCAAAACCGCAATTTTGGCCGATTCTGGTCCGTTTCACGGACTATTACTGACTGTTATGTGGTCCTAGAGTGATTTCCATGATTAACGAACCCTCGGATGTGTTTACGTGTCGGTCATAAACACTCGCAGTTTTGGCCGAGTCTGACCCGTTTCGTGGACTATTACTGAACGTTTTGGGGCCCCGAAGTGATTTCCATAGTTATTGAACCCCAAGGTGCGCTGATGTGTCAGTCATCAACAATCGCTATTTTGGCCGATTTTGGCCCGTTCACGGACTATTACTCACTGTTTTGGGGTCCCGGAGTGATTTACACGATTAACGAACCCTGGGGTGCGTTTACTGTCGGTCATCAACACTCGCAATTTTGGCCGATTCTGGCCCGTTTCATGGACTATTACTCACTCATTTGGGGTCCCAGAGTGATGTCCATGATTAACGAACCTTGGGATGTGTTTACATGTCGGTCATAAACACTCACAGTTTTGGCCGATTCTGGCCCGTTTCGTGGACTATTACTCACCGTTTTGGGGTCCCGAAGCGATTTCCATAGTTGTTAAACCCAAGGTGCATTGATGCGTTGGTCATTAACACTCACAGTTTTGGCCGATTATGGCCCATTTCATGGATTATTACTCACTGTTTTGGGGTCCCGGAGTGGTTTCGACGATTAACGAACCCTGGGGTACGTTTACGTGTCGGTCATCAACACTCACAGTTTTGGCCGATTCTGGCCGTTTCATGGACCATTACTCACTATTCTGGGTCCCAGAGTGATTTCCACGATTAACGAACCCTGGGGTGCGTTTACGTGTCGGTCATCGAAAATCGCAATTTTGGCCGATTCTGGTCCGTTTCAGGGACTATTACTCATTGTTTTGGGGTCCTAGAGTGATTTCCACAATTAACGAACCCTGGGATGTGTTTACGTGTCTGTCATAAACACTCGCAGTTTTGGCCGAGTCTGACCCGTTTCGTGGACTATTACTGAACGTTTTGGGGCCCCGAAGTGATTTCCATAGTTATTGAACCCCAAGGTGCGCTGATGTGTCGGTCATCAACAATCACAATTTTGGCCGATTTTGGCCCGTTTCACGGACTATTACTCACTGTTTTGGGGTCCCGGAGTGATTTACACGATTAACGAACCCTGGGGTGCGTTTACGTGTCGGTCATCAACACTCGCAATTTTGGCCGATTCTGGCCCGTTTCATGGACTATTACTCACTCATTTGGGGTCCCAGAGTGATGTCCATGATTAACGAACCCTGGGATGTGTTTACATGTCGGTCATAAACACTCACAGTTTTGGCCGATTCTGGCCCGTTTCGTGGACTATTACTCACCGTTTTGGGGTCCCGAAGCGATTTCCATAGTTGTTAAACCCAAGGTGCAT
>NW_021315812.1:56263-62407 GCF_002162155.2 Triticum dicoccoides | reverse complement strand
GCCGGATCTCCTCATGGATGGAACCCGAATAGGCGATAAACCTGGACTAGAGACTTGAGTGTTTAGGCAGGCCGTGGCCGACACCCACGTTGGGCTTCCGCTTGAAGGTTGCCGAGTACATGTCGTGTAAACGGCGGTAAGTGGTGAGAGCGTGTGTGAAGAAGTACACCCCTGCAGGGTTAACCTAATCTATTCGAATAGCCGTGTCCACGGAAAAGGACTTCTGGGTTGCTTATATCAGTTCATAGACAAGTGAAAGTGGATACTTTAAAATGCGCAAGATAAGCGTGAGTGCTATGGATGGCGTTCTCGTAGGGAGACGGGAGCGGATCCATAGTGGTGTATTGATATGGTGAATATGTGGACTCGTGTGCGCCACCTCAAAAGAGTCGCTTGCAGTCGTAGTTTAGGATAGCCACCGAGTCAAAGCTGGCTTGCTGCAGTTAAACCCCACCATCCCCTTTGTTGAAAATGATGCATATGTAGTTAGTTCTGATGTATCTCTTGCTGGGTACATTTGTACTCACGTGTGCCTATTTTATGTTTTTGTAGAGAGACTTCAGTCTCACTAGTAGTTCCACATGGACTTCGACGTTTAGCTTGATACCTCAGCTACGATCTTGAGCCCTCGGCAGGATCTGGTAGATAGTCAGGCTTCTCAGCCTTTTTCATTTATAGATGTATGTACTCAGACATGATAGCTTCCGCTTGTGCTTTGATTGGTATGCTCTGATTGTTGGGTCATGAGACCCATGTTTGTAACGTCTCGCTCCTCGGAGCCTATTGAATAAATTACTTGAGTCGTAGAGTCATGTTGTGATGCCATGTTGTATCTGCACATATCGAGCATATTGTGTGTATGCTATTGAAATGCTTGGTATGTGTGGGATCTGACCATCTAGTTGTTTATCTTTAGTAGCCTCTCTTACCGGGAAATGTCTCCTAGTGTTTCCACCGAGCCATGGTAGCTTGCTACTGCTCCGGAACACTTAGGCTGGCCGGCATGTGTCCTTCTTCGTTCCTGTGTCTGTCCCTTCGGGGAAATGTCACGCGATGAATACCGGAGTCCTGTTAGCCCGCTACAGCCCGGCTCACCGGAGTCCTGCTAGCCCAGTGCTACAGCCTGGATTCACTCGCTGATGACCGACACGTTCGATGCTGGGTCATGGATGCCTGTCCCTGTAAGTTTGTGCCACTTTGGGTTTACGACTAGCCATGTCAGCCCGGGCTCCTTATCATATGGATGCTAGCGACACTGTCATATACGTGTGCCAAAAGGCGCAAACGGTCCCGGGTAAAGGTAAGGCGACACCCGTGGGAATACCGTGCGTGAGGCCGCAAAGTGATATGAAGTGTTACATGCTAGATCTATGTGGCATTGAGTCGGGGTCCTGACAGCGTTGGTATTAGAGCTTGACTGCCTGTAGGATTACCAAGCCAAACTGGTCGAAGTTGAGTCTAGAAATTCTTTAGTTATATGTAGGGGAATTGATTGTGGGATGAAACGTATGGCTCTTTTTACTCGTTATACCTCATGGCCTTCTGATCTGAGTCATCATCTTCTCTTCTACGGGGATTAAGAACTAGGCTTTCTCTTCTTTCTATCAGGATCACGTGTTACTAATCCATAGACTTATAGATTGTTGGATTAAGCCTCAGTTCAGTTTCTACCTCTGTATGTTAATTTTTGATCTCGGAACCTTGATATTGTGCTTCTGAGTGGTTATGCCACCATTTTTGTGATTGTCTCAAATCTTTTTGAGCAATTATAGCCGTTATGTTGTCCGAGTCATCCCAGGTTTCTAAATAGTTTGAAGCAATTTGCAAAATCTTTTCCCTCTGGTTTCGATGTTCCTTTATGCCAGCTCAATCACACTAATTGTTGAATTGAGGTAATTTATTGCCCTGACATATATGTTGGAGCTATTATTATGACCCTAGGTGTCTTAGGGGATCACCTAGTAATATAGCCATGATTGGTGTCCCAGTGTGATGATTCTGGCCTTTATTCTCGAAAGCATTCCGTGATGCTACTTAGTAGTAGGTATTCTACTCCTGGGTTCTGAACCCGAGATTCACTCTACCTACTTCATGTTGATAGTAATTGCTAGTGCCTTTAGGATATTAGTAACCTTTGCGATAGTCCTTGAAGTCCGTGGTATCTTCTTCTTCCAAATACCATGAACTACTTATAGCAGATGTTTATTGGATCAAAAAAAATCACAATTAGAGTACTCTTGAGGAGTTCTCCATTCATAAATCGTGACTCTGCCAGTTCTACCTTTCTGCATGGGTTATCCCGAAGAAATATGTTGAACTTGGTTCGACATACTAATCTATGCATCCACAACTCAGAAAGTTATATGTTCCTTTGAGTTGTTCTCTTTAGTTGCATTCTGACCCTCGTCTATCAATTGATAGTCAAGAGTATGCGTGCGTTCGTTCATCGATGCCTATGACTCTAGTGGTCTGTCAAGCCATTCTATTCCGGAATGACTAGGAGAAACAAACTCCAGTACCTCTTCCATATCTAGGATTGGGTCAAAGTAGTTGTATTCCGCAGATCAAATGCCAATCCAGCTTTTGGTTCTGCTCTACCTTGGAGTATTACATATTTTATATCGAGATTATTATAGGAATTGCACACCATCCCATGAACTCTTGGTACAGTGACACTTCTTGCCATCACTGTTCATTCCTCGGCCCTCGTGTTGATGCAACCGGAATACCGACAAATGAATTGTGATGTGTGAAATCAATACTGCTAGCAACTATTTTGCTTGGTAGTTAAAGGATAATAATTTCATTCTTAGTATGCTGGTTTTCGAATCATCCTTCTAAGACTGATCGTGCTACCTAGTCCTTATTTCGGTGCACCCTTCGATTGATGAGTTAGGATCTTGTCAAGTCCTCACTCATTTGATCATATCGTCTTGCCCTCAAAAGCAAGATTGTTCTCGAGCTTAGTAACATACCGGTGGTTCGTGACTTTCCAAATATCTTCTTGGAGGTGTTACCCGGTTGTCACCTGACCGCTATGTCGAGTTCGTGATCAAGTTGGTTTCTTATGAACCACCTTCTTTCCAAGAATCGGTGTTAGATATCCCTGAGCTAGTTGGTTAAGCTGGACAACAACTTGGAGAGTTGGAAGATAAAAGCTTGCCTGACTTAGTTCGTTCCAAAGGGATATTCTTGTGTAGTGTGTGTTGAAGAAAGATGATATCTTCATCGATTGGTCCTTGTGATCAGTTGCTGGACCTATTGTCTTATCAATCCTTTGATTTGAGTGTGGGCTATCATCAAATCAAATCAGTACCAACGATGCTCGTAATGTTGTCTTATTCGTAGTTGATCCCTCGAGCATACACCATTATATCTTTTGGGTCTGACCAATGCTATCACCGTGTTCACTTAACTATGGAATTCCTTTTAAAAGGAAACCTAGATGAATTGTTGTTGAGCCCATTGACAACATCCTTGTCTTCTCCATAATTTTGCTGAACATTAATCTAGTGTTGGAAACTTTTGAAAGCATTTGTTCATGCTAGCTCATGAAGCATATGTTTGGATGAAGGTAGTGACTTCCTTTAATTCATGTGCATCTGATGCAAGTTGCCGCCGTGGATTCAAGAAAGTCAATGTTGCTTTCTTTGGAATCATTCCAAATCAGTCATGCATACGTGCGAAGAATGCTGTGGTTTGAAGACTTGCAACCTTCAATCTATATGTATCCCTAGCACACCAAGCCACTGATTGATTTGTTCAAGGAGAAGGAGTTCCTTCATAAGAGCTAATCCGGACTTATGAAAGAACTTCGATACCCTCGTTGATGGTTCCCCCTCTTGAACTCGGTAGTGTTTTATTATAAGACTACCACGTGGTCATGCTTGTCTGGGACAACGTGTTCACATGTTTGTAGCAGAACCAGCTCATGTTTTGGAGCTTACTATCGTAGCTCATTCCCCGAGAATCTCGCAACGTCATCTCGTCGATTTGTGTTGCAAACTTTCATTTTTCTTCCTAGACTCGATGAGCCTGGAATATTCTGACACCAACCAGATCTGAATCTCAGGCAGATATGATGGTTGGAACATTCTCCAAGAACTATAATATTGGTCCCTCGATAACCGGTAAAGTGGATGTCATGGCCAACACACCCAGCCGGAAGACCTGTTATTATAATATCTTGATTGAGGAAGTTGGCCACCTCCCCATAGGGATTTCGTAGGATTTACTCCCTAGTTGCCCCTATGGATTCTGAGATCCCGAAGTCCGACCTTTTTACTTGATGTTCTAGATATCAAACCATATCTATGAATGGGTTACACTAGCACATCAAGGAGAACATTAGAAGCGGAGTGCTAAATGTCTCTCGGTCGATCATCCAGATTTTATTTCCTTGGCCTCGCTAAGGTGAAATCTGAGAAGGTGTTATCTTCCTTGCATCTGCATCCTCCATCACCCTTCAACATGGTAGTAAGTTGTGTTACCGGACCCTTGACACGGATGTTGGTAAAACCTTGATGATTATGGAAATGCTCAAGTTCTTGAGAGCACGCACAAGCGTTACGTGTTATCATCGGCTCTAACTGGGATTCCTCTCAGTTTCCTCGGCAATGCTATGACCTTTTCAACCAGTGAATTCACTCCCTATTGTTGGGTTCTTCCCCAGTTACCAGAATCATTCCCAGCATTTGCATTTTGTTCCTAGCTTGCACCGCCAATGTGTCATTCTACCATGGGTCTCTTCCATTTCCGGTGATAAGCAAAATCATCCATTACGTTGTCTTCAACAAGGTAATCCACATCATCCAAGTCTGAGTATGCCATTCTACCGACCCCCTCCAAACGATCGTTGTGAATTGCCTTAGGCTGGTATGAAGAGTTTCAATGATCTCTGAATCAAAGGTAATTCTTTTTGCCACTTAAGATAATAATCTACGAATCACCCTTCTCCAGGATGTTTCGTCGTGGTATCATGGCAATTCAACTCCTCGCTACGTTGACAACCGTTCAACACCTTCTTAGGTGTGGAATTGTTGTCCACCTAGTGAACCTTTGTCATCCGTTTATTTCCACCCCTCTTGATGTGTATCTCGTGTCTCAACCCGGGAGATGGTCCTATGTCTCATTCCGTGAGTTGTCCGATCTTCAAGAAGATCGACCCTTCTAGAGTCTCCTTCTTCCCTCCATGTCATGTTGGCAGGATTTCTCAGAACAAGACTTCAAGACAATAATGGTGTTCAAATCAACGTTCATTTGAAGTGCACCCTGGATCGTGAAGATTATACTAGTTTGCGTCTCCCCTTCACCTTACCCTACGCTTGAATCTCGAGACGAGATTCTTGTTTAGTGGGGGTGAGTTGTCACATCCCTAGCTTCTGGCTTTGCTCTAGGCTAGCTTCATGTGTGCATCATGTCTATATTTTTGAAACTTGAATTGAGGAATGTTGGAAGCCTCAAAACCCTAAATAAAAGAGGGGCAAAAACCCTGGAAATCTCATTCATTGCTCCAAAGTGCTCCTCTTAAATGTTTGATAATTTTTGGTAAGGGTTCTGGTCCCAACCAAAATATTGAACATTTTTAAGGATTTATTCTTGGGACTTTGAATTTAAATCTTTAGCTATTTGAATTTGAATTATATTCATATAATTAGAATATAATTTAAATACCCCTGAAATATTTTATAAGCTTTTGGAAAAGTCCATCTAGCATTATAAAATATTCAGAGGAGTTTTTGGCATTGTTCGAATTATTTTTAAAATTCAAAACAGTGGCAAAATAATTTAAATAAAACAAAAACATAATAAAAACGGAAATAAAAAGAGAGAGAGAGACTACCTGGGCCACTTACCTGTAGTCAGCCCACCTGGCCCAGCTCCTCCAGCCGGCCCAGCCCACCGCCGCCTCCCTTCCCTGTCGCCTTCCTCCTCGCGCCAGTAGGCAGAGGAGGGACACGGCGCGCGCGCCCGAGCTCGCCACGCCACCACCCTGCTCGTCTGCATCGCCTGGCCACCGCGACGCCGCACGTCATCTCCTCGGCGCCGCCCCGACCCCCCTGGACCCCCTCACTCTCTCCCGAGCTCTCCCCCCCCCTCTGTTCCTCTCTCCCTCTCATGCCGAGCGCAGCCGTCGCCACCGAC
>NW_021315812.1:51726-56141 GCF_002162155.2 Triticum dicoccoides | reverse complement strand
GCCACCCCTCGCCTCGCCGATGCCTCCAGAAGAACCGCCGCGCCTTCTTCTTCGTCTCCACCAACCCATGTGACGCCGGAAGCCTCGGAGCGCCGTCCCCGACGCCTTCTTCCTCCTCGGGCCACCGAGATCGCCGGCGACCTCCCGTCGTCACCAGCCCCTCCCCGAGCCCACTGACCACCCCTGCGGACTCGCTGTGAGCTCCTACGCCTCCCCTCCCTCTTCCCCCCTTCGATTGTGCCCTGTAGCCCCGATCCCACCGGAGCCGCGAGCTCGGCTCCGCCGGCGATGTCGCCGCCGTCACTGCAGACAGCAAGGCTCGAAACCGAGCACGGCACCGTGCTCCTAGCATCCTCAGGAGCTCGGCGAGCCCCTTAACCATCCCTCCCGTCCTCTGTGGCCTCGCCCCGCTTGAACCCGAAGCTCCGGCCGCCGCCTCGCTCGCCGCCGGCACCGATTCCGGCCGCCCCGAGCGCAACCGACTCCACCAAGAGCTTCGGGCTGTCCCCAGCTCCTCCTAGATGCCCTCCGCGGCCCATTTGGTCGCCGGAGTGGCCAAAACCACTCTCGTTGCCGCGTCGGGCTCGCCGGCGGCTAAACGCCGGCAGCCGACTTTGACTTTGACCACGGGTGGGCCCCGGTTGACTCTCCTGAGTCAATGACAGGTGGGGCCCAGCCCTGCTAACTATTAGGATTAGTTTAATTAATTTTAATTAAGCTAATCACACTGACATGTGGGTCCCAGTGTCAGGTTTGACCTGGACCCGGTCTGTTGACCTGCTTAGGTCAGCATGACGCAATGATGACGCAGATAATCATTTTTTAAAATAAACCAGAAAATTCCAGAAAATTGTATAAACTTCTAAAATTCATAGAAAATTAACCGTAACTCCAAATTAAATAATTTATATATGAAAAATTATCAGAAAAATTCAAGGAATCCATCTGTAACATTTTCATGCATGCTAGAACAACTTATCACTACTGTTTAGCACAAATCAACTAAATAGCATTTGAATAATCACATATGGAGTTTGAATTTGAATCTTATATTCAAACCAACTTCATTTAATCTGTTGCTAGTTGCATTAGCCCAAAACACATCCATTTTGCCATGTCATGATCATGCATCATATTGTGCATTGCATTGATCGTGTTTTTCTGTATTTGCCGGTAATTGTCCCCTCTCGATAGACGTGTACCGCCGATGTGATCGATGACACCGATGAAGAGCTATATTATCTTCAAAAGTGCCAGGCAAGCAAAACCCCCTTGTTCATTCCGATAAAATCCCACTCTCTCGCTCCTGCTCTCTTTTACTGCATTAGGACAACATCGATTCATCTGTTACTTGCTGCGGTAGCTGAACCCCTTTATCCTTTGCATGACCTGTCATTCCACAGTAAATAGATGAAACCCACTAGCATGAGTAGGAGTTGTTTGAGCTCTGATGTGCCTACTCATTCATGTTTGTTTGTCATGCCTGCTACTGTTAGAGTTGAGTCAGGTCTGATTCATCGGGGATGAATCAGAGGTGTGTGAACATGTCCTACTGTGTGTGAGCTAAGTGTGTGAACACGATTTGGTAAAGGTAGCGGTGAGAGGCCATGTAGGAGTACATGGTGGGTTGTCTCATTGCAGCCGTCCTCAGGAACTGAGTTCTGTGTTTGTGATCCATGATTCAGCTACTACCACGCATTGGGCCCGAAACCAATGGACCCTCTCGGCTTCTTAATCACCCTTGTCCTCTGTCCAGGAGTTGCAAGTAGTTTCTGGTGTTTGTAGTATGCTGGAGGCCGTGGACAGCGCTGACCGTAGGGGTGGGCTGTGATGCGGTAGGCACGTGGCCGGGTAAACCGGGCACCCGTTTGGTGTCACGGAACCCTGTACACATTGTTTGGGGCTGTGAGCGAAACTCCGGCCGGATCTCCTCATGGATGGAACCCGAATAGGCGATAAACCTGGACTAGAGACTTGAGTGTTTAGGCAGGCCATGGCCGACACCCACGTTGGGCTTCCGCTTGAAGGTTGCCGAGTACATGTCGTGTAAACGGCGGTAAGTGGTGAGAGCGTGTGTGAAGAAGTACACCCCTGCAGGGTTAACCTAATCTATTCGAATAGCCGTGTCCACGGAAAAGGACTTCTGGGTTGCTTATATCAGTTCATAGACAAGTGAAAGTGGATACTTTAAAATGCGCAAGATAAGCGTGAGTGCTATGGATGGCGTTCTCGTAGGGAGACGGGAGCGGATCCATAGTGGTGTATTGATATGGTGAATATGTGGACTCGTGTGCGCCACCTCAAAAGAGTCGCTTGCAGTCGTAGTTTAGGATAGCCACCGAGTCAAAGCTGGCTTGCTGCAGTTAAACCCCACCATCCCCTTTGTTGAAAATGATGCATATGTAGTTAGTTCTGATGTAAGTCTTGCTGGGTACATTTGTACTCACGTTTGCCTATTTTATGTTTTTGTAGAGAGACTTCAGTCTCACTAGTAGTTCCACGTGGACTTCGACGTTTAGCTTGTTACCTCAGCTACGATCTTGAGCCCTCGGCAGGATCTGGTAGATAGTCAGGCTTCTCAGCCTTTTTCATTTATAGATGTCTGTACTCAGACATGATAGCTTCCGCTTGTGCTTTGATTGGTATGCTCTGATTGTTGGGTCATGAGACCCATGTTTGTAACGTCTCGCTCCTCGGAGCCTATTGAATAAATTACTTGAGTCGTAGAGTCATGTTGTGATGCCATGTTGTATCTGCACATATCGAGCATATTGTGTGTATGCTATTGAAATGCTTGGTATGTGTGGGATCTGACCATCTAGTTGTTTATCATTAGTAGCCTCTCTTACCGGGAAATGTCTCCTAGTGTTTCCACCGAGCCATGGTAGCTTGCTACTGCTCCGGAACACTTAGGCTGGCCGGCATGTGTCCTTCTTCGTTCCTGTGGCTGTCCCTTCGGGGAAATGTCACGCGATGAATACCGGAGTCCTGTTAGCCCGCTACAGCCCGGCTCACCGGAGTCCTTCTAGCCCAGTGCTACAGCCTGGATTCACTCGCTGATGACCGACACGTTCGATGCTGGGTCATGGATGCCTGTCCCTGTAAGTTTGTGCCACTTTGGGTTTACGACTAGCCATGTCAGCCCGGGCTCCTTATCATATGGATGCTAGCGACACTGTCATATACGTGTGCCAAAAGGCGCAAACGGTCCCGGGTAAAGGTAAGGCGACACCCGTGGGAATACCGTGCGTGAGGCCGCAAAGTGATATGAAGTGTTACATGCTAGATCTATGTGGCATTGAGTCGGGGTCCTGACAAACGAACCCTGGGATGTGTTTACATGTCGGTCATAAACACTCACAGTTTTGGCCGATTCTGGCCCGTTTCGTGGACTATTACTCACCGTTTTGGGGTCCCGAAGCGATTTCCATAGTTGTTAAACCCAAGGTGCATTGATGTCTTGGTCATTAACACTCACAGTTTTTAGCCGATTATGGCCCGTTTCATGGATTATTACTCACTGTTTTGGGGTCCCGGAGTGATTTCGATGATTAACGAACCCTGGGGTACGTTTACGTGTCGGTCATCAACACTCATAGTTTTGGCCGATTCTGGCCGTTTCATGGACTATAACTCACTATTCTGGGTCCGGGAGTGATTTCCACGATTAACGAACCCTGGGGTGCGTTTACATGTCGGTCATCGAAAATCGCAATTTTGGCCGATTCTGGTCCGTTTCATGGACTATTACTCATTGTTTTGGGGTCCTAGAGTGATTTCCACAATTAACGAACCCAGGGATGTGTTTACGTGTCGGTCATAAACAGTCGTAGTTTTGGCCAATTCTGTCCCGTATCATGGACTATTACTCAACGTTTTGGGGTCCCGAAGCGATTTCCATAGTTATTAAACCCCAAGGTGCGCTGATGTGTCGGTCATCAACAATCACAATTTTGGCCGATTCTGGCCCGTTTCAGGGACTATTACTCACTGTTTTGGGGTCCCCGAGTGATTTCCACGATTAACGAACGCTGGGGTGCGTTTACGTGTCGGTCATCAAGACTCACAATTTTTGCCGATTCTGGCCCGTTTCATGGACTATTAGTCACTGTTTTGGGGTCCCAGAGTGCTTTCCACGATTAACGAACCCTGGGATGTGTTTACGTGTCGGTCACAAACACTCGTAGTTTTGGCCGATTTTGGCCCGTTTTGTGGTCCCGAAGTGATTTCCATAGTTGTTAAACCCCAAGGTGCGTTGATGTGTTGGTCATGAACACTCACAGTTTTGGGCGATTCTGGCCCGTTTCATGGACTATTACTCACTATTTTGAGGTCCCGAAGTGATTGTGAGTTTACGTGTCGGTCATCAACACTCGTAGTTTTGGCCGATTCTGGCCCGTTTCATGGACTATTAC
>NW_021315812.1:49933-51302 GCF_002162155.2 Triticum dicoccoides | reverse complement strand
GATTAACGAACCCTGGGGTGCGTTTACGTGTCGGTCATCAACACTCACAGGTTTGGCGGATTCTGGCCCGTTTAATGGGACTATTACTCACTGTTTTGTGGTCCCGGAGTGATTTTGACGATTAACGAACCCTGGGGTGCGTTTACGTGTCGGTCATCAACAATCGCAATTTTCGCCGATTCGGGCCCATTTCATGGACTATTGCTCACCGTTTTGGGGTCCCAGAGTGATTTCCATGATTAACGAACCCTGGGATGTGTTTACGTGTCAGTCATAAACACTCGCAGTTTTGGCCGATTCTGGCCCGTTTCGTGGACTATTACTCACTGTTTTGGGGGTCCCGAAGCGATTTCCATAGTTGTTAAACCCCAAGGTGCGTTGATGTGTTGGTCATGAACACTCACAGTTTTGGCCGATTCTGGCCCGTTTCATGGACTATTACTCACTGTTTTGTGGTCCCGGAGTGATTTCGATGATTAACGAACCCTGGGGTGCATTTACGTGTCGTTCATCAACACTCACAGTTTTGGCCGATTCTAGCCTGTTTAATGGACTATTACTCACTATTTTGGGGTCACGGATTGATTTCGATGATTAACGAACGCTGGGGTACGTTTATGTGTCGGTCATCAACACTCACAGTGTTGGCCGATTCTGGCCCGTTTCAGGGACTATTACTCACTGTTTTGGGGTCCCAGAGTGAGTTCCACGATTAACGAACCCTGGGGTGCGTTTACGTGTCGGTCATCAACAATCGCAATTTTGGCCGATTCTGGCCCGTTTCAGGGACTATTACTCACTATTTTGGGGTCCTGGAGTGATTTCCACGATTAACGAAGCCCGGGATGTGTTTATGTGTCGGTCATCAACACTCACAATTTTCGACGATTCTGGCCCGTTTTATGGACTATTACACACTGTTTTGAGGTCCAGGAGTGATTTCCACGATTAACGAACCCTGGGGTGCGTTTACGTGTTGGTCATCCAAAACCGCAATTTTGGCCGATTCTGCTCCGTTTCACGGACTATTACTCACAGTTATGTGGTCCTAGAGTGATTTCCATGATTAACGAACCCTCGGATGTGTTTACATGTCGGTCATAAACACTCGCAGTTTTGGCCGAGTCTGACCCATTTCGTGGACTATTACTGAACGTTTTGGGGCCCCGAAGTGATTTCCATAGTTATTGAACCCCAAGGTGCGCTGATGTGTCAGTCATCAACAATCGCTATTTTGGCCGATTTTGGCCCGTTTCACGGACTATTACTCACTCTTTTGGGGTCCCAAAGTGATGTCCATGATTAACGAACCCTGGGATGTGTTTACATGTCGGTCATAAACACTCACAGTTTTGGCCGATTATGGCCC
>NW_021315812.1:49419-49923 GCF_002162155.2 Triticum dicoccoides | reverse complement strand
TTCACGGACAACTCACTGTTTTGGGGTCCCGGAGTGATTTACACGATTAACGAACCCTGGGGTGCGTTTACGTGTCGGTCATCAACACTCGCAATTTTGGCCGATTCTGGCCCGTTTCATGGACTATTACTCACTCTTTTGGGGTCCCAAAGTGATGTCCATGATTAACGAACCCTGGGATGTGTTTACATGTCGGTCATAAACACTCACAGTTTTGGCCGATTATGGCCCGTTTCGTGGACTATTACTCACCGTTTTGGGGTCCCGAAGCGATTTCCATAGTTGTTAAACCCAAGCTGCATTGATGTCTTGGTCATTAACACTCACAGTTTTGGCCGATTATGGCCCGTTTCATGGATTATTACTCACTGTTTTGGGGTCCTCGAGTGATTTCGATGATTAACGAACCCTGGGGTACGTTTACGTGTCGGTCATCAACACTCACAGTTTTGGCCGATTCTGGCCGTTTCATGGACTATAACTCACTGTTCTGGGTCCCGGAGT
>NW_021315812.1:48804-49409 GCF_002162155.2 Triticum dicoccoides | reverse complement strand
TGGCCCGTTTCGTGGACTATTACTCACCGTTTTGGGGTCCCGAAGCGATTTCCATAGTTGTTAAACCCAAGGTGCATTGATGTGTTGGTCATTAACACTCACAGTTTTGGCCGATTATGGCCCGTTTCATGGATTATTACTCACTGTTTTGGGGTCCCGGAGTGATTTCGACGATTAACGAACCCTGGGGTACGTTTACGTGTCGGTCATCAACATTCACAGTTTTGGTCGATTCTGGCCGTTTCATGGACTATAACTCACTGTTCTGGGTCCCGGAGTGATTTCCACGATTAACGAACCCTGGGGTGCGTTTACGTGTCGGTCATCGAAAATCGCAATTTTGGCCGATTCTGGCCCGTTTCAGGGACTATTACTCATTGTTTTGGTGTCCTAGAGTGATTTCCACAATTAACAAACCCTGGGATGTGTTTACGTGTCGGTCATAAACACTCGCAGTTTTGGCCGAGTCTGACCCGTTTCGTGGACTATTACTGAACGTTTTGGGGTCCCGAAGTGATTTCCATAGTTATTGAACCCCAAGGTGCGCTGATGTGTCGGTCATCAACAATCGCAATTTTGGCCGATTTTGGCCCATTTCACGGACT
>NW_021315812.1:47241-48794 GCF_002162155.2 Triticum dicoccoides | reverse complement strand
ATTACTCACTGTTTTGGGGTCCCAGAGTGATGTCCATGATTAACAAACCCTGGGATGTGTTTACATGTCGGTCATAAACATTCCCAGTTTTGGCCGATTCTGGCCCGTTTCGTGGACTATTACTCACCGTTTTGGGGTCCCGAAGCGATTTCCATAGTTGTTAAACCCAAGGTGCACTGATGTGTTGGTCATTAACACTCACAGTTTTGGCCGATTATGGCCCGTTTCATGGATTATTACTCACTGTTTTGGGGTCCTGGAGTGATTTCGATGATTAACGAACCCTGGGGTACGTTTACGTGTCGGTCATCAACATTCACAGTCTTGGTCGATTCTGGCCGTTTCATGGACTATAACTCACTATTCTGGGTCCCGAAGTGATTTCCACGATTAACGAACCCTGGGGTGCGTTTACGTGTCGGTCATCGAAAATCGCAATTTTGGCCGATTCTGGCCCGTTTCAGGGACTATTACTCATTGTTTTGGTGTCCTAGAGTGATTTCCACAATTAACGAACCCTGGGATGTGTTTACGTGTCGGTCATAAACACTCGCAGTTTTGGCCGAGTCTGACCCGTTTCGTGGACTATTACTGAACGTTTTGGGGTCCCGAAGTGATTTCCATAGTTATTGAACCCCAAGGTGCGCTGATGTGTCGGTCATCAACAATCGCAATTTTGGCCGATTTTGGCCCATTTCACGGACTATTACTCACTGTTTTGGTGTCCCGGAGTGATTTACACGATTAACAAACCCTGCGGTGCGTTTACGTGTCGGTCATCAACACTCGCAATTTTGGCCGATTCTGGCCCGTTTCATGGACTATTACTCACTGTTTTGGGGTCCCAGAGTGATGTCCATGATTAACAAACCCTGGGATGTTTTTACATGTCGGTCATAAACACTCCCAGTTTTGGCCGATTCTGGCCCGTTTCGTGGACTATTACTCACCGTTTTGGGGTCCCGAAGCGATTTCCATAGTTGTTAAACCCAAGGTGCATTGATGTGTTGGTCATTAACACTCATAGTTTTGGCCAATTATGGCCCGTTTCATGGATTATTACTCACTGTTTTGGGGTCCTGGAGTGATTTCGATGATTAACGAACCCTAGGGTATGTTTACGTGTCGGTCATCAACACTACAGTTTTGGTCGATTCTGGCCGTTTCATGGACTATAACTCACTGTTCTGGGTCCCGAAGTGATTTCCACGATTAACGAACCCTGGGGTGCGTTTACGTGTCGGTCATCGAAAATCGCAATTTTGGCCGATTCTGGCCCGTTTCAGGGACTATTACTCATTGTTTTGGTGTCCTAGAGTGATTTCCACAATTAACGAACCCTGGGATGTGTTTACGTGTCGATCATAAACACTCGCAGTTTTGGCCGAGTCTGACCCGTTTCGTGGACTATTACTGAACGTTTTGGGGTCCCGAAGTGATTTCCATAGTTATTGAACCCCAAGGTGCGCTGATGTGTCGGTCATCAACAATCGCAATTTTGGCCGATTTTGGCCCGTTTCAGGGACTATTACTCACTGTTTTGGGGTCCCGGA
>NW_021315812.1:46626-47231 GCF_002162155.2 Triticum dicoccoides | reverse complement strand
TGGCCCGTTTCGTGGACTATTACTCACCGTTTTGGGGTCCCGAAGCGATTTCCATAGTTGTTAAACCCAAGGTGCATTGATGTGTTGGTCATTAACACTCACAGTTTTGGCCGATTATGGCCCGTTTCATGGATTATTACTCACTGTTTTGGGGTCCCGGAGTGATTTCGACGATTAACGAACCCTGGGGTACGTTTACGTGTCGGTCATCAACATTCACAGTTTTGGTCGATTCTGGCCGTTTCATGGACTATAACTCACTGTTCTGGGTCCCGGAGTGATTTCCACGATTAACGAACCCTGGGGTGCGTTTACGTGTCGGTCATCGAAAATCGCAATTTTGGCCGATTCTGGCCCGTTTCAGGGACTATTACTCATTGTTTTGGTGTCCTAGAGTGATTTCCACAATTAACAAACCCTGGGATGTGTTTACGTGTCGGTCATAAACACTCGCAGTTTTGGCCGAGTCTGACCCGTTTCGTGGACTATTACTGAACGTTTTGGGGTCCCGAAGTGATTTCCATAGTTATTGAACCCCAAGGTGCGCTGATGTGTCGGTCATCAACAATCGCAATTTTGGCCGATTTTGGCCCATTTCACGGACT